>NC_058132.1:93973645-94017937 GCF_016433145.1 Gracilinanus agilis
GAAGAGAGGAGAAGGGAGAGGAGGGGAGGGGAGAGGAGGGAAGGGGAAGGGAGAGGAAAGGAGAGGAGAAGGGAGAGAAGGAGAGGAGAGAAGAGAGGAAAAGAGGAGAAAGGGAAGGGAGAGAGGAGAAAGGGAAGGGAGAGAGGAGAAGAGAGAAGTCTTAATCACTGTCTTGAAGTACCTAAAGAGCTGTCATGTGTAAGAGATTGAAGCTTGTTCTACTTGGCCCTAGAAGAAAAAACTAAAGCCAATGGGTGGAAATTGCAGAAGATCAGATGTCAGCTAGCTATAAGGAAGAATTTCCCAACAATTAGAGAAATTCAAAAGTGGGAATGGCTTGTCTTGGGTGGTAATGAGCTCACCATCACTGGAAGTCTTCAAGCTGAGGCTGGGTGACCACTTTAGGGGTGTGTAGTAGATGGGATTCCTGCTCATGTAGGGGCTGGAATAGATGACCTTTGAAGTCTCTTTCAACTCTGAGAATCTGTGATGGGGAGATGGGGGGCCCAGACTACAGGCAAGAAGCTGGCTTTTCATCTTCCTGAGTTCTGCCTTATAAAGCACAACAGCCAGAGGGCTGGGGATGGGGGGGGGGCCAGGCTGGGTCCTGGGCTCTTGGCCCTGCTGTTGCCATGGTGAGGGAGGGCCCAGGAATTTCCGAGGGAATGGGACTAAATTAAGCTGTGGCTATAAATAGGCTGCCCACTTTTGGGGCTCTGGTTCCTGGGGGGTGGCCAGGAAGGGCGGGTCAAGACACAGAGGGTAAGGAGGGAGGGAGAGAGACTTTAGGAGGAGCATTATTGAAGGAGAAAGGGAAGACAAAAAGAGAATCATGGAGGGGAAAATAGAGATCAGAGAATTTAGGGCTAGAAAGGAACTAGCCCAACTTTCTCTTTTTAAAGAGAAGGTGGTTGAAGTTCTATGAAAAGGAAGGACTTATCTAAGGTCACACAATTAATTCACAGCAAAAAATGGTATTTGAACCCAAGTCCTCTCACTCCCTACTCAGTGCTTTTTCCACTGTAATGGACCACTTTTCTTCTACTGAGACAAAAATAAAGAGAAAAATATAGACCTTAGGGAAAGAAGGTGGAAAAATAGAAGAGAGGAAAAGGGACAAGAATTATCAAGAATAAGGCCCCTGGGGGTAGCTGGGTGATACAGTGGATAGAAAGCCATGCCTAGAGATGGGAGGTCCTGGGTTCCAATCTGGCCTCAGACACTTCCTAGCTGTGTGACCCTGGGTGAGTCACCTAACCCCCATTGCCTAGCTCTTACCAGTCTTCTGCCTTGTAACCAATATACAATATTGATTTTAAGACAGAATGTAAGGATTAAAAAAAAATAATAAGATCCCTGGATATTAAAATTCAGTTAAGGACATTTACTAGTTGTGTTACCCTGAGCAAGTCACTTTACCTTTCTGCCTCACTTTCCCCAACTGTAAAATGAGGATAATAATAACACCTACCTTCCAGAGTTGTGAGAATTAAATGAGATGAAAATTATAAAGTGCTTAGCACAGTGCCTGGCACATAGTAGACACTTAATAAGTGTTCTTTTCCTTCCCTTCCCTTCCCTTTTCTTTCTCCTTCACCCATGTACCTGAACTAGGATTCAAATCCCGATTGCCTGACTCCAAAGCCAGCACTCTTTCCCCTCCACCCTACTATCTCTCAACACTCCATGGTATAGGATATCTGGGTCCAGAGCTGGATATGGCATCAGAAGTCCTGGGTTCAAATCTCAGACCTATTCTCAAGCAGCAGACACACACTCTCCTATGTGACCTTGGGTACATCACTCAGTTTTTCTTGGATTCCATTTTCTTTTTTTGTAAAATGAGGATTTTAGACTAGATCAACCCCAAGGTCCCATCCAGCTCTAAATCTCTCACCCTATGACTTTTAATGACACCCACCCCCAAGTGTAAAACTATGTTAAATTCTATTCTCAGAGATTTAGCCAGTTGTTCTAGAACAGATTTAAAGATCTTTCTGGATTATGATTCTGCCCTCCATTGTTTAAACTGTTCCTCTCAGGTTCATGTTTCTAGATTTAATACATTTAGTAACCTAAATAACCATCTAAGTCATTGGTCAAAATGTTAACTGTCAGAAGGCCAAAGACAGATTGATCCCTTGAGCCCCTTGACTGAATATTTCCCTGCAAGTTGGCATCAGTCCATTAATGACTACTCTTTGGGTAAAATCATTCAACCAGTTCCAAATCCATCTGTCTATGCTATCATCTAGCCTACATTTCTCCAACTAGTCCACAAGAAGATGGTAAGAGACTTTGTCACATGTCTTGCTAAAATCTGGATATACTCTTGTCTGCAGCATTCTTTTGATCTGGCAACCTAGTAATTGTCAAAAAAAAGGAAACTGTGTTAGTCTGGCAGCGGTTCTTGAGGAACCCATGCTGGCTCCTGATGATCCCCTCCTCCCAGCCAGACATTCTTTTTTTTTTTTCTTTTAAGTCCTTACCTTCTGTCTTAGAATCAATACTGTGCATTAGTTCCAAGGCAGAATAGTGGGAAGGGGTAGGCAATGGGAGTTAAGTGACTTGCCCAGGGTTACACAGCTAGGAAGTATGTGAGGACAAGACCTCCTTATTTTTCCAATAAAGAAGAAGAGAGAAGTAACTAAATTGTAGGAAGATTAAAAGAAAGGTATTTTAGGATGGTAGAGGCTTGAGTGTATTTATAACTAAAGGAGATGATTTCTAAGATGAAATGCTATAGTCCAAAACAAGTAGCTGCTGTAGAAAAATGCTAGAGACAAAGAAAGGAGCTTTTTTGGCTATGTTGGGAGCAAGAGGAAGATCAGAGAAGGAATAGAACCACTGCTTGGGGTGGTTGGGATGATGATAACAAGCAGCAGATACAGAACTACTCAACTGATAAAGAGGAAAGGTAGGAATGATATCAAAGGAGCTGGCAGAAGAATTCGCCCACTGCTAGGACCTTCCCTCTGAGATTACTTCCCGTTTATGCTTTATAGATCTTGTATTGTACATAATTGTTTGCCTTTTGACTCTTCCATTAGACTGGGAGTTCCTGAAGGGCAGAGCCAGAGTTTTTGCCTTCTTTTATCCCCAGAACTTAGCACGATACCTGGCACATAGTAGGAGCTTAGTAAATACTTGTTGACTTCTGAACTTTACTTGGAAGAGAAGAGGGCTAGGCTACTTCATTCTCTGAGACCAGAGGAAAGATGAGAGAATGGAAGAAGAGAGTCTAATATAAATCTGCTTTTTAAAAAATATGCGAGGTTGGCAGCTAAGTGGTCCTGTGGATAGAGTCAAGCCTGGATTCGGGACACCCTGAGTTCAAATCTGGCCTCAGACACTTTCTATCTGTGTAACATTTGGTCAAGTCACTTAACCCTCTTTGCCTAGCCCTTGCCCTTCTGTCTTAGAATTGTTACTAGGGCAAAAAAGTAAGGGTTTAAAAAATGTGCAAGGGATTAGGGGTACAAAGAAAAAATGAAATAGTCTTCCTTCTCTGGGATGGGAGGATACAACATGTGATGTTGTATGTCCAATATGTCCAAGATCATTTGAGGAGAGAGTGAACTAACAAATAGGGGGATGCGGGAAGGCTTCCTGTAGGAACTGAGCCTTGAAGAAAACTTAGGATTCTAAGTAGAAAAAATGAAAAGGGAACACTTTCTAGGCATGGAGGACCACCTGTGCAAAGTTACTGAGGTGAAACATGGAACACAGAGTTCAGGGAGCAGCAAGCAGCCCAATTCAAAAGGAATAAGAGTGAAGGAAACAGAATCATCTGAACAAAGCAAGATGTGGAGAAGGAAAGATGGCGGGGCTTATGTGGTAGGACCAGTGAAGAAGCAGATGAGATCATTGGCTGAAAGAGGGAATTGGATAAAGCTGTAGGGATTGAAGAGAAAGGAGAAAGTCTGCTGCAGCCCTGTGGGGAGAGAGTGGGAGAGGCAGGCAGGCAGAGATGAATGGAAGAAATGCCAGGGGCCATGACATGCATTCACAGTGGGCCCAGTCAGCAGAGTTTTCTGCCTTGAACCCTGGAGGCAGGAGTAGCTGATAAAGGTTACCTGGAAGTGAGAGAACTGTGGGAGGTCGTGGGGATGAGGGATTCTAGGGTGATCCTGAGCACATTGCTGAGTTGGGGAGAACTGTCTGGAAGGAAGGAGATAGCTGAGAGGTCCAGAGGTATACCATATCCCTGGATGGAGCTGGTGGTGTTTAAAGAAGAGAAGAATGGGGACTGGGAGCAGAAGTGGCACCGTCACTGTGTTCATGTATTCACTGAAGGTCTGCCATGGGGAAGAGGATTTTGTATCTCCTTACATAGATATCCCCTTACATGGACCATAGACTGGTCTATCCAGCCCCTGGTGTTTAGACTAGTTTTGGATTTCCCAAGGGGAAGATGCTGAAGCAATGGGTGGCATTTATGAAGAAGCAAGCTTTAGCTTGATAGAAAGGGGGGAACAATTATAGCATCCCAAAAGTGGAATGGGCCACCTCCAGAAGTAGCAAGTTCCCCATTGCTAGAGCTTCAGATAGAAGGCAGATGAACATTTTTTAAAGATAGTTTTTATTTTATTTTTCCCTGGTTACATGATTCTTGTTGTCTCCCTCCCTTTTCCCCTCCCACTCCTGAAGTTGACAAGCCTTTTCACTGGGTTATCCATATATTATCACTCAAATCAAACCCATTTCCATATTATTCATTTTTGTAATAGAATCATCTTTAAAATCTAAAACCCCAAATCATATACCCATATACACAAGTGATAAGGCATATGTTTTTCTTCTGTATTTCTCCTCACACAGTTCTTTCTCCAGATGTGGATAGCGTTCTTTCTCATAAATCCCTCAGAATTGTCCTGGATCATTGCATTGCTGCTAGTAGCAGTCTGTTACATCTGACTGTCCCACAATGTCTCAGTTACTGTGTATAATGTTCTCCTGGTTCTGCTTATTTCACTCTGCATCAGTTCATGGAGGTCTTCCCAGTTCTTATAGAAATCAAGCAGTTCGATGAACATTTTGGAGTAACATAGTACAAGTGGTTCATGCTTCAGGTGTTTAACCAGAGAATGTCCAAAGTCCCTTTAAGTCCTTCTATTCTCTTTATTCTGTCCCTGTGGTTGTTCTAGGGGTCCCTGTCCTCCCTCCCAGGAGCTTGGTTGGGCTCAAGGATGCTCGCCTAGTATGAGATCAGTGCCATCTCAAGGATCTTCCTTCCCCAACACACAAGAAAAGAATCTTTTTTAGATAGACAGACAGACAGAACATTTATTAAACATTTAGTATGTGCTGTGCAGGAATCTAGGTGGCACAACGGATAGTGCCTGGAATCAGAAAGTCTCATCTTGCTGAGTTCAAATCTGGCTCCAGACCCTAGCTCTGTGACCCTGGGTAAGTCACTTAACCCTGTTTGCCTCAGTTTTCTCATCTGTCAAATGAGCTAGAGAAGGAAATGGCAAACCACTGGGTATCTTTGCCAAGCAAACCCCAAATAAGGTCAGAAAGAGTCAGACTTGACTGAAAAATGGGCCAAGCACTCTGCTAAAGTGCCAAGTTACATGTGAAAGCAAACAAGATAGTCCCTGCTCTCAAGAGTTTACATCCTCATAGGAGAAGACAGCACATTAAGAGATGCTGGAAAAATGAGGATTAGTGGGAAGAAAGGATAACCACAGCAGGAAGTAGCTGGCCTTATGGCCTGGTTACTAGCTAGGTTAGTGCCCAAAATTGGACTAATCCACTCAGTTCAAATCCTGACTGCCACTTATTACTCTGGTCAAGTTAGTTAATTTCTGGGGTCATCAGTTTCCCCATCTTTTAAGTGAGAGGGGTTGTATTAGATGATACATAAGCTTCCTTAGTGCAGCCAGATGGCACCATGGACTTCTAAGACACTGGGTCCCTGGAGTTAGAAGAGTCGAATTCAAATCCAGCCCCAGTCACTTATTATTTGTGTGACTGGGCAAGTCACTTCACCTCTGTCTGCCTCAGTTTCCTCAATGATAAAATGGAGACAATCATAGCACCTACCACCCAGGGTTGTTGTGAGGATCAAATGAGATATTTTAAATCTAATATTTTATTCTTGCCCAATTACATATAAAACAGTTTTTAATATTCATTTTAAAATTTTTGAGTTCCATATTCACTCCCTCTTTCTTATCCTCCCTCACCCACACCTTACCCAGAGTAAGCAATCTGATATAGATTTTACAAGTGCAGTCATGTAAAACATTTTCCATATTAGTCATTTTGTGGAAGAGAAAAATAAGATATTTGTACAGTACTTAGCACGGTGCCTAGCACATAATAGGTGCTTGATAAAGGCCTATTCCCTCTCTTCTCTTTCTCTTTCTTCTCTAAATCCTATGCTTCTGTAGTTCACACTGCTTCTATTTCTAGACCACATTATAAATTGTTTTCCTCCCCAAAGGCTTATGAAGTTATCATTAAAAAAAAAAAAGGCAGCTGCTACTTGGCCAAGCAAATGACTCCTGTGATTGTTCCTTCACCACAGTCAATTCCCAAGGTCAACTCCTCTTCTCCTAACCAACGGAAGGGGATCAGAAACTGAGCAAATTCCAAGTAGTAGATGATAATGATTCCTTTTTTTTTAATTGCTTTAAGTATACAAACGACAACAATCTAACTCCAGGTCTCATGCACTTTCCACTGTACCATACCTATTCCATGAAAGTCTCCTGTGCCATCTTTGGTGTATGTCCCTATGATTCAAGTTGCGCTGCCTAAACTAGGTGTCAGGAGAGATCAGTGCTGGTGATGACCCCTCCCTTGATTTATTCTGGGCTCTTAAGCAAGTTCCCCAGAGGCAGCTAAGTGGTATAATGGATCTATATAATCTATAATGGAGCCTAACAGGCTACAATGGGTCTAAATTTGGTCTCAGCCACTCCCTAGCAGTGTGACTCTGAACAAGTCACTTAGCCTCTGCTTGTCTCAGTTTTCTCAGCTGTAAAATAGAAATAATAATAGCATTAATCTCCCAGGGTTGTTGTGAGGCTCAAATGAGAAAACATTTGTAAAAAATGCTTAGCACAGTGTCTGGAAGATAGTACGTGCTATATAAATGTTTATTCCCTTCCCCTCCCTATATGTCCAGTAGTGGAGTTATTGAGTCAAAAGATATAAATAACTTAATGATTTTGCTCACATAATTCTTAATTCACATAATTTTCTAGAATGGTTAGACCAATCTGTAGCTCCACCAACAATGTAATTGTGCATGTCTTCCCACACTCCATTCTCATTATTTATCATTGTTGCCAATTTGAAACATATGGCGAAACAGAATTGTTTTATTTTGCATTTATATTAATATTTGTTACTTGAAGCATATTTTCATATGGTCATAGTTTATTGTGATTACATACAGTGTCTTTACATACTTAGTTTATTTACTGTGTTTATATAGTTTACTTCTTTTGAAAATTATTTCTTCATGTCATCTGACCACTTGTTCAATGAGACAATCTTATTTAGATGTGCGAATTCCCTATATATCTGGGATATCATATTTTTTTCAGTTTAGTACCAATATTTTCACCATTTGATAATTTATTTTCTCATTCTAGCTGCATTAATTTTGTTTGTGTCATTTTAAAATGTTTAGACTGTTTAAATTGTTTATCTTTTTAAGGATTATTTTTGTCCTCTATTTGACTAAAAACATCCCCTAGCCGGAGTTGTAAGTTATATTTTTTTGTTCTTCTCTAATTTTCTATTATGTGAATTTTATATTTAGGTCACTTATTCATTTAAAGTTTATTGTTTGGTATGGTATAGGAAGCTAGTCAAAATTAAATTTCTGCCAATCTGTTTTCTCAGAAGTTCTTGGATAGTAAATCCCTATCCCAAGAGTTTGGGTTCTTGGTTTTATTGTGTTCTGTTGCTTCTGGGTCTTATTTATCTTGTTTCCTTCACTAATCTACTCTTCTGTTTTTGGGGGGGTTTGTTTTTTAATTCATTTTTTAGAAAATTTTTCCATAGTTATATGATTCATTTTCTTTCTCTCCTCCCCCCCAAACCCCATCCACTCATAGCCAACGTGAATTTCCACTGGACCCATTTCCATATTATTGATAGTTTCACTGGGTGGTCATTTAGAATCTGCATCCCAAATCATACTCCTATCATCCCATGTGTTCAAGCAGTTGTTTTTCTTCTGCATTTCTACTCCCACAGTTCTTCCTCTGAATGTGAATAGTGTTCTTTCTCATAAGTCCCTCAGAATTGTTCTGGGTCATTGCATTGCTGCTGGTAGAGAAGTCTATTACATTCAATTTTACCACAGTGTTATCAGTCTCTATTTTTCTGTTTTTACTAGTGTCAGATAATTGATGATAATTGATTTATAGTTCTTGAAATTTGGTAATGCTATTCCCCTTTCATTCATACTTAATTTCATCATTTTCCTTGAAAATTTAGGGGGTTTTGTTCTTCCAAATGATATGTTACTTTGCCTAATTCTATAAAATAAATCATTTGTGATTTAAATGGCATTACAATCTCATACATTAGTTTAGGTGTCATTGCTATTTTTATTATGTTGGCATATAACCTAACTATGACTAATAAATATCTAATCAATTATATGTTTTCCTGTATTTCCACAAAATGTTTTGTAGGTATATCTCTATGTGTCCAGAGTGTGTCTCAATTAACTTCTGGATATTATCTGAATTTGGTGACTTATGAATGGAATTTCCCTACTATAATTTCCTCTTAGTTTTTGTTAGTACTCTATGGAAATGCCAGTGATTTTTTTCTGATTTATTTCTTATTCTGATACTTTTGGGGACTATTATCTCAATAAGTTTCTTCACTGGTTCTCTAGAGCTTTCTAAGTAAACTCATATTGTGTGCATAAAGATAGGTTCATTTCTTCTTTGCTAATGGAATAGATGTTTCTCTGTGATTGTGTGTGTGTGTGTGTGTGTGTGTGTGTGTGTCTCCCTCCTTCTCCCTCCTTCTCCCTCCCTCCTTCCCGCTCTCCCAGCTTTTCTAGAACTATGTCAAATAATAATGAGAATACGCAGCAGCCTTGGTTTATCGCTGTTCATATTGAGATATCGCCAAATGTCTCTCCTTTGAAAATGTTACTTCTTTCTTAAATGTCAGTGTTTTAGAATTTTAATCTCAATGAATGCTGTCATTCATTTTGTCAAAACTATTTTCTGCACCTATTGATATAATTGTGCTTTAATTGCTGATATGATTAATCATGCCAATTATTTTCCTAATGTTGAATCATCCTTGTATCCCTGACCTGAATCCAGTTTGGTCATAATGAATTATCTGGGGGATACATCGCTGTAATCTCCTTGCCTAAATTTTATTTCACAATTTTTGCATCAATGTTCTTTTGTGAAATTGGTCTATAATTATCTTTTTTTCTGCTTTGTCCCTCTCTAGTTTCAGAAACAGTACCATATTTGTCTTCATCCATCATACATCTTATACCTGGAAGGGACCTTAGATGTAATCTCTCATTGAATCCTCTTGTTTTACCGTAGGTATTAAATATTTGGATAAGCAGAACATTAGAGCAGATTCAAGTCCCAAGACCTGGGACTAAGACTTACCTTTGACACATACAAATTGTGTTCATATGGGCAAACCATTAAGCCTCTCAGTGTTAATTGTCTCCAAGACAATTAAGTTACAGATTGTTGACCTCTGCATCAGTGGAGGAAGTTTCTTTGATGGAAATTCCCCACTTTGATGAGATAAAAATTAAATAGTTGAAGGTAGTGTGGGAAGCTCTGGGCTATGTGCGTCAGAGGACAGTAATAACTAGAGCCTTTCACTTCTATACAGAGTGCGTGTCTCACAACAGCCCTCTGAGGGAGGCACAAAAAATAGATCATCATTTTACAGAGGTGGAGACCGAGGCTTAGGGAGCAAAAGTACTTGACCAGGGTCACAAGGCTAATAAACATCTAAACTAAGATTCCAATCCAGCATTTCCCTGACTCCAAGTTCACTGCATTGAATTCCCTTTTAGTAACTGTCCCCTGGAGAAACAGTGGGAATATGAGGTCATTCTGAAAGCAGTCTTGCAGGTTGGACTTTCCGGAGGCAGCAGAGCTGGAAGTGATACATGTAGGATAGGAGGGGTTGGTCTAGGATCTAGGTAAAGAAGAGTGGAGATGGTGATCTCTGTAGCTACACTTGGTTTCCTCAGCACCAGACTACTACATGCCCCTGAAATATCACAGGCATCAGTAATGTTTCTCATATCCTTATTAAACCGAGTCATTCTCTGAGGTTTGTTATTTCTGGGTGTCTCCCAGAGACTTGGTCCTAAGTCAGTTGTTAATATGGAAGTCACCCCTCTATCACCAGGGAGTTTGCCATCTTGCAGTAGCCTCCATACTTGGCTTCCATAGTCCATCTAGTCTATCTCCTATCTCTCTGGGGGGAAGAAGGGTCACCTGTCTATCTTTGGCCCTGTCCTCCTAATCAGGTGTCTCTACCATCACTCCCCACAACTCACAGGACAAAGTCCAAACTTCTTAGCCTGTCATTTGAAACTTTTCATAGTTTATCTCTAACCTCCGTCTCCAGCTTTTTCTCTTCCAGGTCCCAAACTGGACAAATGCTCCATGTTCCCATATCTTTATCTTTTTGATCATACTGGTCCCTATAGCTAGGATTTTCTCCCTTTACCACAACCATCAAGTTCTTCCTCACCCTTTGCAGCTTGGCTCAGGATGTCACCTCCTCTGGGGACCTTCTTGTGATCTTCTGTCTTTCAGCCTTCTCCTCTGAACTTCTTGGGCATCTCCAGTCATGCCATTGGCCCTCCACTGGAACTGTCATCTCCACTCTCTCCCCACATCAGAATGAGACACCACTTCTGGAACCTTTCTAGGCTTTGAGAGGCCAGCTTTGGCTTTAGCTTACTCACTTTCTGATCTCCATCCAAACTTCCTTCCAGATCATCTCCAGCTGTACCATTGCCACTGGAATCCTTCCCCCCAAACTCTTCTAGCTCCTCTTTTTGCGTTGTCTTCATCCATTAGACTAGAAGTTCCTTGAGGGCAGAGACTGCCTTATTTGTTTGTCTTGTATCCCCAGTACTTATCACAGTGCTTAACACCCTTAATAAATGTTTTATCATCCATCTGTCCATCTGTCTGCCTGTTTATCCATCCATTCATCCATCCATCCATCTATCCTATCTCATAACCCTTTTTGATCCCCTTCCAAGCTTATAACCAAATATGTACCATCTTCATCTTTGTGTGCCTCAGTATGGCTTTGAGGGGACTCTGGGATTTTATAAGGTCAGTATGACAATTTACCAAACATGTATTGGGCACCTACTATGTGCAAGGTGCTGGAGACATAAAGCTATGACAGTTACCCTCAAGAGCAATTCTACAATGGTACAAAACATAATTTCTATTTTGAGGTTGTAAGAAGTGAGAAATCACTAACAACGAGGAAGACCAGAGACAGCTTCTCACAGAAAGGGTTACAATGGCTGGAGGAAGCCAAGAATTCTGAAAGACAGAGATGAGGATGGAGGGCATTGTAGGCATGGGAGAATGCACAGAAGCAGAAGATGAGATATTTAATATCAACAACAGCTAATGGCCCAATTTGACTGAACCATAGACTTCATTGAGGGAGGGAGAGAGAAGGAGAGAGGAAAGGGCAATATGAAAGTAACCTGGATATGTAAGTGGAAACCTGGCTATAGAGGGCCTTAAATATGAAGCTGAAGGACATGTTTCTTATCCCATCAGCAAATATGAGCTGGAGGAAGTCTTTGAGCAGACCTGTCATTTAGGATGGATTTCTTGGCAACTATGTGGAGAATAAATTAGAGAGAGGAGAACCTGGAAGTCAGGAGACTGTTTAGAAATTTGGTACCCTATTCCAGGAAAAGGACGATGGTCTGAAGCAAGATTGTGGTTGAGTGAATAGAAGGCAAGAGAAAGATGCAAGAAATATTATGGAGATAAAATCTATAAAATCTGGCAGCTTATTAGATGAAGGAGAGATGACAAAAGGAAAGAGGAAAAGATGATTCCGCTGTTATGGACATGGGTGAAAATTCCCTCAGAAAATAAGGAGTTTAGGAGAAGGGGAAGATTTAAGGAGGGAGATTATGAGGTCCATTTTGAACATGTCAAATTTGACATGCTGGAGGCAGCTAGGTTGCTCAGTGGATAGAAAGCCTGGCCTGAAGTTGGAAGGATCTAGGTTCAAATCTGGTTTAGACAACTTCTTAGCTGTGTGACCCTGGGAAAGTCATTTAAATCCAATTGCTCAGCCCTTACCCCTCTTCTGCCTTAGAACCAATACATAATATTGATTCTAAGATGGAAGATAAGGGAGAAAGAAAGGAAGGAAGGAAGGAAGAAAGGAAGGAAGGAAGGAAGGAAGGAAGGAAGGAAAAGAAGGAAGGAAGGAAGGAAAAGAAGGAAGGAAGGAAGGAAGGAAAAGAAGGAAGGGAAGGGAAGGGAAGGGAAGGGGGAAGGAAGGAAGGAAGGAAGGAAGGAAAGATGGATGGGAGAAGGAATGAAGGAACAAAGGAACAAAGGAAATTGTGGGNGAAGGGAAGGGGGAAGGAAGGAAGGAAGGAAGGAAGGAAGGAAGGAAGGAAGGAAGGAAGGAAGGAAGGAAGATTGTGAAGATTGTGATATGCTAAAGGTACCTCTGGGTTTAGATGGCCAGAATGTAAGAGGTCCTGCAGGACTAGAATTCAGAAGAGATTAAGACTGGATATAAAAATGTGGGAGTCATCCATGTAAATAATTGAACCCATGAGAGTACTTGAGATCACTAAGAAAGTGTCGAGAGAAAAGAGGGCCCAGGCCAAGCCTCGGGATACAGCCACGCTTAGCAGGCAGAAGATGGATAACCAGCCAGCAAAGGAAGCTAAGAAGGAGCAATTAGATGGGTAGGAGAAGAGCCAGGAGAATTCCCTGTCACAAAAAAAAAAACCAAGAGAGTAGAGAGCGTCAGTGAAAAGGTGATGAAAAATGCTGGGGAGGCCAAGAACAGTGCAGTCTGAGAATAGGCCAGGCTGGCTTTAGGAGATACACGATTGTTGGTAACCTTGGAGAGGGCACACATACGTGCCAGCTGACCCATTCATACAATAAGACTCCTCTCTTGTACATAGCTGCATGCGCAGACCTGCCCTCAGCCACTGTAGAACATCCACAAGTATCCTCTTGCACACAAGCACACCAAACCCCCCTCTGCATACTCCCAGAGGCACATCGGGGTGCAAACAACGCACAAGCAGTCACCCAAAGCCAAAGACTGCTCCCCCAAATAATGGAATTCCAGTCCCTATTCCATATCCCCACACCTACATGTACATGCTCAAGCCCCCACGTACACATCACCCGCCTGCCACCCGTATCCTCACACTCGTTCTCTCCACAGCCACGAGGACAACACTCTTCAGTTCACACACATGTACATATGTCCACACGCATCTAGACACATTCTCCCACTTTTTCCCACTCTTACTCAGCCGCCTCATGGACCCACATACAAAGAAAAGACAACCAACCGTACCTATTCACACTCTTATACTCGATTTCTTTTCTTCTTCTTCTTTTTTTTTTTTTTTTTTTTTTTTTAGTCCTTACTTTCTGGCTTAGAATCAATACTAAGCATCATTCCCAAGGCAGAAGAGTGGTAAGGGCTAGGCAACTAGGGTTAAGTGACTTGTGCAGGGTCACACAGTTAGAAAGTGTCTGAAATCAGATTTGAACCCAGGAGCTCCTATCTTCAGATCTGGCTCTCTATCCACTGGTCCATCTAGCTACCCCTTCTCCACAGTTTTTCAGAGATCATTGACCATGGCTAAGCAACCACATTTTCCAGGTTTTTCAGAACCCAAAGGTGTCAATCCTCTACTCTCCTTACTTGAACTTCCTCAGGGTAGCTCGATGCTCTCTGAAGAGCTAATGGTCTCCCTATTTAGCTCAATTCTCATCTTTTCAACATTTTCTTTTCTGTGCTGGATAGGCTGCAGATGGACCAGCAATAGTGTGCTACACCTAAAGTCAGGAAGATCCAAGTTCAGATCCTAGCTCAGATATTCACTAGCGATGTGACCCTGCGCAAGTCATTTAACCTGTATCTGCTCTAGTAACTGTAAAGTGGAGATAATAGCATTTACCTTTCCAATTTCTTAGGAAATTCAGATGAGATAATATTTATAAAACACACAGTGCCTGACACATAGTGGGTGCTTAATAAATAAATCCGAAGCAGCTAGGTAGCTCAGTGGATAGACTACTAGATCTGGAATCAGGAAGATCTGAGTTCAAATCCGAACTCAGACATTTATTAGTTGTATGACCCTGGACAAATCTTAGTCCTTATTTGCCTCAATTCCACATCTATGAAATGGGAACACATCGGAGAAGGAAATGGCAAACCATTTCAGTATCTTTCCAAGAAGGCCCCATGGACAAATGTGTCATGCAGAAACAGACATAGCTGAAAGACTGTAGGATAATCACAAATAAATAAATGCTTGGTTCTTTCCCTTCCTTGCCTAATGATCTCTCGGGGAATATTAATAGAATCAGAGTATCCCAAACAAGGCAAGTGATCACCGCACCATTCTTCTTGTTGGAAAACCAAAAACTAAAAAGGGGGCATTGATTTTAGTTGTGGAAGAGGGAGGCTCTTCTTAGGGGGAGCAATGGCAGAGGACAGAATGTCTAGGGACCATGTCTGGTTGACTGAACTCTGGATGTTTAGCCTGGTGAAGAAGTTTTAGGGTTGATGAAGTTGCTATCTTCACACATCTGGAAGGCTGTGCAGAGTCCAAGGGAGCAGAATTATTCTGCTAGTCCCCAAGGGCAGAACCAGGCAAAATGGGAGGGGTAGAAGGAGGACTCGGAGGGAGTCAGATTTCCAGTGGGGGAAGGGGAGAAATCCAAGAGAGCCGGATTTTGCCTCAATATAAGGAAGAACTTCCTTAATAAGTAAAACTGTCCCATTTCGGGGGGGGGGGGTTGCCAGCAATGGTAGTGAGGTACCTGTCCCTGGAGGCATCCAGGCAGAAGCTAGAGGAAGGCTGTAGAAGGGATTCTTGCACCGGAAGGCAGATTGGACCAGGTGCCCTCTGAGGGCCCTTCCAGCTCTGAGTCTAGGATTCTCACACCCTTTTGACCTTTGCTGAGTTCCTGTTTCCAGGCTGAGGGAGTCCCAGCTCCTTAAGAGAGCAGAGACAATGACCTAGGTCCAATGGTTAATCTCCCCCTTTCCTAAAGCAAGTTGTCAACCCCATCCCTTCCCCCAAGCCTCAGTCCATTTTTTCCCCAGGACTGTGGCTTTTCCCACCCTTCCTTGCATGATGCTCCATGTTGAAGAGGCAACAAGAAGGGGGCTTTTGAATCCCAGTCTGAGATCTTTGGGACTGAATTCATCTCAGAGAAGGGCACAAGGGAGTCTCAGAATGCCCTCATCCAGCCTTTGGGCTCTAACCTCAGGGACCTGGACTGGGTTCCGGTCCTTGACCTGGGCTCTGGCCCGGATGATACCTCAGTTTCCCAGTCTCCTATGAGAGCAAAGTGAGGGAGCCTAGATGAGATGGGGAGCAGGGGGGTAAGGAAGGGAATAGTGGGTGATGCTGGGCCAGGCTGCAGGGGAGATATAGGGGAGGAGAATTCAGCAGGAGAAAGCTGGGCAAATTGTCAAGAGGAATAAAGGGAAGGCAGTGGCAGGGAAGGTTGGGGGCAAAGGAACTTTGGTGTCTGATGGAGGAGGGGGGATAGAAGGGAACACAGGGAAGGGGCCATGGATGGGTCCTCTGTGTGACTTAGCATCTGGAAAGCAGATCTCTTGGGCCGGGTCCTGCATGACTCAAAAGGAGCCAGAGAAACCTTCCATATTTGGAGAAAGCTCTGGGGCCGGACAGAATGGAGCCAGGCTCAGAGCAAGTCCTCGTCATCCCTCGGTCACTGGCTCCTCTGGGCTCCCCCACCCCCATTACCCCTTAGCCCCCCACACAGGGTTCTGCCCAGCCCTGTGAAGTGCCTAGGACTGACTTTGGATGCCCATCCCAGTCCTCTTATCCATCCCCGTCTCTAAAGCCTATCCCTGTTTCTCTCCTCACCCAGAGGCCCGCAACAGTCTCTACTGCCCAATTCCCCAACCCCCAAGCAACTAACTCTGTAGGCCTTGGCCAGATACTGCAGAGACATTTACTGAATTCCCTGTATGCTTGCCTCCATTCTATTCTGGGCTGGGGTGGGGGGGCCATGGCAGACACAGGAGGAGGGAAGAAGAAGCCCAGGCTTAGACCTTCAGGACTGGGACAGACAGCACCTCTTCATGCACTCTTCCACTGATTTACTTTCTTAAACCCTTAACCTTCTGTCTTAGGATTGGTCCTGAGAATTGGTTCCAAGGTAGAAGAGCTTATGTGACTTGCCCAGGGTTACATAGCTAAGAAGTGTCTGGGGCCAGATTTGAACCCAGGACTTCCCAGTCTGGCTGTCTATCTATTGAGCCGCCTAGCTGCCCCTTCTTCACAAACTTGGCTAAGTCACCTCCCCATTCTGATCTTGAGTCTGATGGTGGTGGTGGTGGGAGTGAAGTCATTTTTCAGTCATGACCTCCCAGATGGCCTCCTTTTGTCCAGCCTCTATCCAGCCCAGGATCTCCTCTCTAGTCAGGGATTTTCAGAGTAGAGGGCGAGCCATGCTATCCATGTTATTCCCCTCTTCAAGAAATGTTATTTTCTTCCTCTTGTCTCCAGATTCGGTTTGGATTTAAGAGCCCTTCACAATCTGATCCCATCCTCTGTTTCCAGGATGCTAACACATTATCCCCCCATCACACAATGCAACTGGTCTGCTTACAGTATCAATGTCCCAAGTCTGTGCAGTCTGTGGACCCCCACCCCGAATGTGCTTCCTTTTCCCCTCTGTTTCATGGAATCCTTGTTTCCTTTCAAAGATCAGTGCAGGTGGCACTTCCTTCAAAAAGTCTTTCCTGTGTCCCCTAATTTTTAGCACCCCTCAATCTCTTTGTGCGGATGTTGTTTATCTGTGAAAATTATTCTGGGCAAATTACTTAAACTCGGTTGGTCTCAGTTTCCTCATCTATAAAATGGGGATAATGGCACCCACTTCCCAAGATTGTTGTGATGAGGAATGTAAAGGTGATGATGATGATGATGATCTCAATAGAGTTCCCCCCTCCTTTGGGAAAGGATCAGAGAAGTAGCTTCCAGAGGATTGGAGAGGGATGATGTGGGGGTGACAGTAGATACTAGCAGCATCATTCACTGCAATGAGCTTTCCTGCTCTGGAGAGTCAGAGGACCTAGGTTCAAATACCACTTCTGATCCTTCCTATCTGTGTGACCTTGGACAAATTACTTAAACTCTCTTTGACTCAGTTTCCTCATCTGCAAATTGGGAATAATGGCACCCACTTCCCAGGGTTGTTGTGATGAGGATGATAAGGATGAGGATGATGTCAATAGAGTTCCCCCTTCCTTTGGGAAAGGGGCAAGTGGCTTCCAGAGGATTGGAGGGGGCTGATATGGGGGTGACAAAGGATACTAGCAGCATCATTCATTGCAATGAGCTCTCCAGCCTTGGAGTCAGAAGACCTAGGTTCAAATCCCACCTCTGGCCTTTTGACCTTGGGCAAAATATTCAACCTCTCTGAGCCTCAGTTTCCATATCTGAAAAATTGGGGTGATAATAGCACTTCCCATAAGGGAATGAATGTAAAGGGTACTCGGTATACAAAGAAAAGTAAAGACAGTACCTGCTCTCAAGGAATCCACAATCTAATGATGCAAACAACTACTGTTTACAATATGAGATAGTGGTCATGGCTAACAGAACTCCAAGATAAGGAAGGACATGGTCACTTACCCCATCTTGGACCTTACTCTCCTCATCTGTAAAATGGGCCTACCTCTCACAGGGTCATTATAAGGATAATATCCTGAGATCTTTGGAAAGCTCTTAAGGCACAATATAAATGCTAGCTACAATTACAAGTCCTGTTGTTGTTATTGTTATTGTTTCTATTATTCTTGTAAGCAAGCCCCTAACAGCTCTCAATGACCCCAAATAGTGGGGCAGTGAAAAAGCAAGGGGAGGAGATTGCTGAGCCACTACCAGTCATCTCTGAAAGATCATGGCAAGCTGGCGAGCTGCTGACGGGCCGGATACAAGGCACACAGTACCCTGATTTGGAGAGAAAAAAGAAAAGGAGAAGAAGGGGGTGGAATCTTCTTCTTGGCCTGTCAGCTTAACTTTTATTTTTGGCAAAATCGTGGAGCAGATGATTAAAGCAGTGTTTTCTGTGCATTTAGGAAAGGAAGTGGTGATCACTTAAAGGCCACTGGGCTCTGGGGACAGGGCTGGGCTCCCCTCAGGCCCCAGAGAGAAACCCTTCTGAGAAACCTGGCTTGTGGAAAGAATCAGGCTTTAGGTCAGAAGACTCAGCTCAGCAAATCTGGGTTCAGCTCCCAGCTCAGACTTTGGGCAAGTCTCTTCTTTCTTAGTTTTATGTAAAAGAGAAGGATTAGGCTCAGGAGTTCTTAATATAGAGTTCACAAACTTGTTTGTTTTTTAAAATATTTTTATTTGAAATGTTTTTCCAGATAATTGGTTTCCTGCGTAATATTCTGCATTGTATTTTCTGCATTTAAAAACATTATTCTGAGGCAGCTAGGAGATAGACAGAATAGAGCAAAGGTCATGCCTGTAGAGTCAGGATGAGGTAGGACTTAATCCCTAGGGATCAGGCTGGGGACTGGGACCTAGGATTAGGCAAGGACAATGGGTTAGGGTCAGTGGCCTCTAGTCTTCTGCTAATCCAGGCCTGTCCCTGTAATGGATGGGTCACAAGCCCTCAGACTAGAACCATGGCCCACAGTCAGCCCCATCTCAGCCGCCACCTTCCATGGATACAGCAGGGTTTGATTGACCCTCACAGCAGCTCAGTGAGGGAGGTTTAGCAGGACTTGTCATTATCTCCCTTTATTTGTAAGTGTTTAAGAGTGGGACACTAAGGGACAGCTAGGTGGCTCAATGGATAGAACCCCAGACCCAGAGATGGGCAGGCTTGGGTTCAAATGTGACCTCAGAAACGTCCTTGTTGTGTGAGCCTGGGAAAATCACTTAACCCCAGTGGGCCAGCCCTTACTGCCCTTCTGCCTTAGGATCAATACTTGGGATCAATTCTAAGAGAGAAGAAAAGGGTTTTTAATTTTTTAAAAACTAGTCCACTGAGACACAGAGGAGAAGTGATTTGTCTGAGATCACACAGAAAGTAAGAGGCAGAAGATGGACCAGAACTCGGGTCTCCTAACTAAAATTCTTGTTTTTTCTGCTATGACATGACACACTGAATCGATAGCTTCCCCAAAGGGTTAGAGGATCTGGGGCAGCATGGTATTGTGGGAATAATGCTGCATTTGTAGGGGTTGTAGGTTTGACTCCAAGATCTGTCAGTGACCACCTGTAGGCATTGGGTAAATTACTTCATGTCTGTGGGCCTCAGTTTCCTCATCTGTAAAATGAAGGGGTTAGATGAGCTGGCTTCTATGGTCACTTCCAGTCTAGGTCCATGACACCAAATCTGCCTTCCAAGGCCATACTTTACCTAGGAGACTGATGGGAAATCATTTATGGAGAATACCTGCTTCCTTTCCCCACTTTGCCACTAACTGGCTGGGTGACCTCAGTTCCTGGCACAGATCACTAAAGGGAAAGCCCAGCCGCTCTGGGGCTGGCTCACTGAAGCCTGAGGTCAAGGAAATGGAAGAGCTAATCTAGAGGGCATCATCAGATGCCTGGTGTAACTCTTTGAGGTCAGGACCCTTGTATCCTTCTCAGAGAGAGAGAGCAGATCCTTTATTCACTGACTGTGTCACCTCCTTTACTCGGTAAGCTCCAGTGGCTCCCTATCACTTCCAAATATATTTGGTATTCAAAGTCCTTCATAACTACACCCCTCCCCTTCCAGTCTTCTTACACCATATCTTCTTCAATGTATCAGGGATCCAATGACACTGGCCTCTTTTTGTTTCTTCAACAAGACCCTCCATCTCCCAGCTCTGGGCATTTTCACTGTCTGTCCCTATATTTGGAATGTTCTCCCTCCTTATCTCTGCCTTCAAGTTCCAGTCAAAATCCCAACTTCTCCAGGAAGCCTTTCCTAATCCCTCTTAATTCTAGCACCTTCCTTCTTTTGATTACTTCCTACTTTTCTGATATATAGGCTGGTGTGTTTGCCCTCTCCCATTGGACTGTAATGTCATCAAGGGCAGCCACTATTTTTTGTCTTTCTTTGTATCCCAGTACCTGGCAATAGTAGACACTTAAATGTTTCCCGACTGCCTCAGACCTCCTTTACTCATATTTGGAGCACACAGTCTAGCCCTTAATCCTACCTAATATTTGATTGTTTTTCCCTGTGTGAATGAGATTGTACAATATGGAGAGAGGCGGAGAATCAGTGGAAGGAGTTGGGGACCTCCAACCTGGAGAAGGCTAAGGCATTAGAGATCTGTTCAACAAATTGAAGAGCTACCCCGCCAAAGGAGGATTCTGTGAGACAGCTAAGTACCATAATGGATAAAGCACTACATCTGGAGTCAGGAAGACCTGAATTCAAATTCTTCCTCAGACAATCACTAAAGTGTGACCCTGGGCAAATCACTTAACCTCAGAATACCTCAGTTTCCTTAGTCACAAAATGGGAATAATAACAGACCCACCTCCTAGCATTGTTTTGAGGATCAAATGAGATGATACTTTAATATAGATTATCTCATTTGATCTTTACAACACTGTACTAGCAACAGCTAGGTGACTCAGTGGAGAGAGTGCCAGGCCTGGCAGTCAAGAAAACTCCTCTTCCTGAGTTCAAATCTGGCCTCAGACATTTACTAGCTCTGTACAACTCTCTTTGCCTCAGTTTCCTCATCTATAAAATGAGCTAGAGAAGGAAAAGGCAAACCAATGCCATGTCTCTGCCAAGAAAACCCCAAAAAGGGTCATGAAGAGTCAGATACAACTGAAAAATGATGGAATAATACCTCAAAAAACCTCAAAGTGCTATATAAATGCTCACTATTAAAGAGAGAAAGAGAGCATGAACACTCACTTGCCTCACTTCCCCAAAATGTTCATAGACCAGTGAAGGCATTCTTTTACCCAGATGATTAGTATGCTGTTCTATAGCTTCTCTGGAAACCCAAATATACCAAACTCTGCTCAGGAGTCCATGTAAGGAGAGACCTTGCAGGGAATGTTCTCATTCATATTTCTCTAGTTGTGGCTGGAAATGAGAGTGTCACTAGTAACTTGTCCATTCCTGCCCTAGTTGGATCCTCCCCTCCCACGGTACCTCCACTGCCAGCCCCCTTGCCTCTGGCTGTCTTCTCTAGATGGAGTCACAGAATGGTACACAGACAACTCCAGCCCCAAGCAGTCACTGCACACACCACACGCAACCCTCACCAGGAGCAGAGAGAAAAGGCTTCTGCCATGAGCATTTGAGAGGATCCAGAGCCCAGGCAGGAAGGTGTCAAGTTCTCCCATCCCTGCCCTTTTTCCTCATTATTATCTGACTGTACCATTAATTCACCATCACCTCCAAAGACAATAGAGTCATGGCACCTTCTGAAGCTTCCTCTATGTGCCATAGGTCCATCCTCAGCCTCCATGGTCCTCCAGTCAGGTTCAGCCTCTCCCTTTGAGCACTGTCTCTCACTAGATGCCATCATCAAAGGAGTCAAAGCAAGATAGACAACTAAGAAGCTGAATAACCAAAATGGTCTTGCCAGCTTCTGCATGTGAGGAGCCACCTTCAGAGGCACTCTGCACATGGACCAGACTTCAACACATTGATAACTCTCTTTTCTTTTTAATTAATTGATAAATTAATTAAGACTATTTTTCCATGGTTACATGAATCATGTTCTTTCCCTCCCCTCCTCCCTCCCCCCTCCGACAGCCTATAGGCAATTCCACTGGGTTTGACATGTGTCATTGATCAAGACCTATTTCCATATTATTGATATTTGCTCTAGAGTGATCATTTAGAGTCTACATCCCCAATCATATCCCCATCAAACCCTGTGATCAATCCTATGTTTTTCTTCTGCGTTTCTGCTCCCACAGTTCTTTCTCTGAATGTGGGTAGCATTCTTTCTCATAAGTCCCTCAGAATTTTCCTGGGTCATTGCATTGCTGCTAGTAGAAAAGGCTATTACATTCGATATCCATCTCTGTGTATAATATTCTCCTGGTTCTGCTCCTTTCACTCTGCATCACTTCCTGGAGGTCTTTCCAGTTCACATGGAATTCCTCCAGTTCATTATTCCTTTGAGTACAATAGTATTCCATCACCAACAGATTCCACAATTTGTTCAGCCATTCCCCAATCAAAGGGCATCCCCTCATTTTCCAATTTTTTGCCACAACAGAGAGAGCGGCTATAAATATTTTTGTACAAGTATTTTTCTTTATTATTTCTTTGGGGTACAAACCCATATGGCTGGATCAAAGGGTAGGCATTCTTTTAAAGCCCTTTGGGCACAGTTCCAAATTACCTTCCAGAATGGTTGGATCAATTCATAACTCCACCAGCAATGCATTAGTGTCCCAATTTTGCCACATTTCCTCCAACATTTATTACTTTCCTTTACTGTCCTATTGGCCAGTCTGTTAGATGTGAGGTGGCACCTCAGAGTTGTTTTGATTTGCATTTCTCTAATTGTAAGAGATTTAGAACACTTTTTCATGTGCTTATTGATAGTTTTGATTTCTTTATCTGAAAATTGCCTATTCACGTCCCTTGCCCATTTATCAATTAGGGAATGGTGATAACTCCCTTTTCCTATAGGACTCTTAAAGTTTACAATGTGTTTCTCAAAACCACCCTGGGAGGGAAATAGCTCTAGGATTAGTGCCTCTACTTGTTGATAAGGGAAATGAAGCATAGAAATAGGCAGGGACTTGCCCACAGTCATGTAGCTAGTGAATGGTAGAGTCTGGATTTGAACCCAGATCTCCTGAATAGAGATCAGAGGTTCTTAACCTTTTTGTGTGTCAAGGATCTCTTTTTAGAATAATGTTGTCAAATACACATAATGAAGGGAAAGAACTATTTATCTTGAGCTGTTGTTGTTCACTCGTGTTCAATTCTTCCTGACCCCACCGGAGGTTTTCTTGGCAAAGACCCTGGAGTACTTTGCCATTTCCTTCTCCAACTCATTTGACAGATGAGGGAACTGAGGCAAAAGTGATTTGTCCAGGGTCGCACAGCTAGTAAGTGTCTGAGACCAGATTTGAACTGTCTTCCCGACTCCAGGCCAAGCACTCTATCCACTGTGCCACCTAGCTGCCTACCTAGTTTTCAGAATTTTGTTTATTTGTTTGTGATTGAGTGTATCTGAACAGCCAGAAGCTTTGACCTACTTCTTTTCCATCTCTTCTGGTTATTCTGTCCTTTAACAAGCCTGGTCTCCCACTCCCATTCATACTCCTCAGGGAGAACACCATACTGGACTCCGTGTGACATCTAATTGGCTTAGCCTACTGTCACTCAGACCCCTGGGCTCAAGCCATCCACCAGCCTCAGCCTCCCCAGCAGCAAGGACTGCAAGTGTGTGCCACCAAATCTAAATGAAAGGTTTTTTTAAAAAGAAGTTCATGAACCCCAGCTTAAGAACACTTCCTTTAGACCCAGTGCTCTTTCCACCACAGTACAATGTCTCCTAAAACAATACCCCACGGGCTATATTTGTACCTTCTTTTGCTCTAAGTCACATTTCTTCTTACTTTCCTAATAGTTCGGTTTTTGACCTGACCAAGACTCTGGGGAATTAAAGGAATTTTGTTATTTAGCTGAAATGGTTCAATAAACATTTATTAAGCACCTATTGGGGAGAGGGGTGCCCCAATTTAAAATGACAGGTCCTCCCCTAGGGACCTTACAGTCTGATAAGAGGAAGAGATATAGCCAGCTATAAAACAGGCTTGACTCTGATGAATTCATAGGAAAGGCAAAACAGAGAGAGATGAAAGAGGTAATTGTAGGCTTACTATAAGGAAAATTTCCCAGTAATCAAGGTGGTCCAAAAACCTAACTGGGTTGCCTCTGGAGGTAATGTGTTTTCTCTTCTCTGAAAGGCTCTGAGCAGAGATTGGATAAACATTTATTATAGAGAGAATTCCTGGTTCTGATAAAGATTAGACTTGGTGCCCTCTGAGATCTCCAAGCTGAGATTCTATGATTTTTTAGAGATCCCAAGAGGGAAAGATCATCTTTGGAAGAAGATGTGGGTGATGAAAGGAAGGGAGATGGTCCCTAAGCTGGGTTTTGATTGAAGAGAAAATTTCAATGGGTAATACTGAAGAGGAATGGGGGGAAGGAGACACCCTGGCAAATGCAAGGATGCAAGAGAAGGCAGGATGAGTTCTCTGAACAGCTAGCATTGTGGCTGAAGCACAATGTGTGTATAGAGGAATAATATGAAATGATAGATAAAGCTGGAAATGCAATCTGGAGCCTTGAATGCCACAATAAGGTTATTGCATTTTATCCTATGGGCAGCTTGGGGGCATAGTGGATAAACGCTGGGCCTGAAGTCAGGAAGACTCCTCTTCCTGAGGAGTTCAGACATTTACTATCTGTGTGATCCTATGCAAGTCACTTAATCCCAGTTGCCTAGCCCTTACCACTCTTCTGCTTTAGAACCGATAGTATCAATTCTAAGACAGAAGGTAAGTGTTTAAATAAAAATTTAACTGATGTGCCTTGACTCAGAGATCCCATTGTTGAGCACATACCCTAAGGATCCTATTGCCCGTACACACACACACACACACACACACATACACACACACACACACACACACACACACACACACACACACACACACACACGTCTCTCCTGATTCTCACTTTCTTCCAGGATGCAAAGGTCTGCCATTGTAGTTAAATGTACCAACCAAGGACTCCTCAATTTTTATTGATGACTCACAGGCAATCTCAAAGTGGAAGAAAGGGTGTTGCCCTCCTTAGAAAGAGCCAAAGTAGTTATTTCTTTTCTGTACACACAGTTCAATTGTCCTACCTCCTCCCACCAAGTAACACTTCCCACCCCCCTCTTAATTTCCATAAAGTTTCAGGACTCTGGAAGCCGTGTTGCACAAAGGACTTTACCAGGGCCTGGCTTGGACTCTTACCCTCCCATCTTCTTGTAGCATTTATTGTTGTTCAGTTATGCTCAGACTTTGTGGCCTCATTTGGGATTTTCTTGGCAAAGATATTGGAATACTTTATTATTTCCTTCTCCAGCATATTTTACAGATGGGGAAACTAAGGCAAACAGAATTATGTAGTTTGCCCAGTGTCACACAGCTAGGAAGTGTCTGAAGCCAGATTTGAACTTAGGGAAGTGAGGCTTCCTGACTTTAGACCCAGAGCTCTATCCAGTATGGCACCTAGCTGCCCACACTTGTAGCATTATTGGCATTCAGTTCTATTCAACTGTGCCATCACGTAAGTAGCCACTGCATGCTAGACGCTGGGTCTACAAAGATGATAAATAATGCATTTCTTGCCCTCAAGGAGCTTACGTGCCACTTGGGTAATAAGGGCATGTATACGGATAAGGAGACTACAAAACTGAGAAGCAGCAGCCACAGAATCACAGAATTTGAGAGGCATTAGTGCCCACCTAGTCCAACCCTTACTTCAAGAAGCCTCCCCTCTCCAACCCAATCAGCAAGCATTATTTAGCCTTTGCTTAAAGGTTTCAAATGAGGGGAGTCCCATAGCTCTCCAAGGTATCCCATTCCACTTTTAGGTAACTGTAATTGTTAGAAAGTTGTTTTCCTTTTCCCTAAAGTAATCCCAAATCATCCTTCCCCCGCCCCCCCCCCCAACTTCAATTCATTACTCTACGAGATTCAGACAAGGAAAATTTGAGAAGAGGGAGATCACTTTTCAGTTCTTAATGAGAAGTCTGGTGGGAGGAAGGGCAGACTCTGGCAGGTTGGGCAGGGAGGGAGGATCTGAGAAGGTTTCACCCAGAAGCTAGCACCAGAAGTGGGCCTTGAAGGAAAGGAAAGCTAGAAATAGGGGAAGATGAGGAGGGGAGGGTGTCCCAGGCCTGAGCCAATGCATGGAATATAGAGAGGGCAAGAGGGTTCAGGAAAAGTGGAATAGCTTCATTTGCCTGGAACATAACATGTGTGAAGGAGAGAGCAATATGAAATGAAGCAGAGAGGGGAGGAAGAAAGGAAAGGTTTATTAAGCACCTACTATGTGCCAGGCACTGTGCTAAGCATTTTACAATTACTTTCTCATTTTATTTTATTTTATTTTTTTTACCCTTACCTTCCATCTTGGAGTCAAAGGCAGAAGAGTGGTAAGGGTAGGCAATGGGGGTCAAATGACTTGCCCAGATCACACAGCTGGGAAGTGTCTGAGGTCAAATTTGAACCTAGGACCTCTAGGCCTGGCTCTCAATCCACTGAGCTACCCAGCTGCCCTCTATTTTCTCATTTTAACAGGACCCTAGAAATGTGGGGTAGAAGGTTGGGGCTCATGAATATCAGGCCAAAGATTTTGTGATTCTGAGATTGTCTGTTTATCTAATAGGATAAAGGAGAACCCCCAGAGGTTTCTGGGCAAGGTAGGCATGTGGTTAGATCTGTGCCTTAGGAAAGTTTTTTTGGCAGCTGTATGAAGAATGAATTGGACAGAGTAGAAGACCTAGGTTTGAATTAAGCTTCAGACTCATACTCTCTGTGTGACCTTGGGCAAGTCCCTTCACCTTTGGGTATAACTATAAAATGAGAGGGTAAGGCTAGATCTCTAAGATCCCTGTTGGCTCTCAATCTATGATCCTGCCCTTCCTCACTCCCACCCCACATCTAGTCCTTCCTTTAGGCAGTCAATAAGCATTTATTAAGAGTTTATTGTGTTCCAGGCACAAAACTAAAATGCTAAAACTAAATGCTGGGGATAATGAGAAAGACAAAAAACATATCCCTGCCTCCCCCCCCAAACTCAAATTCAATGGGGTAATAGAGTATTCATACCTCCCCCAACCAAAACCTGACTTGGCTTTCCTTCTGTCTAATGTGGGAAAATGTGATCTCCTCTCTCTGGGATTCAACCCCCAGTCTGGCAATTTCTTGCTTATCGGCCTTTTCTCTTATTTCTCACATTTCTTACCTATGTGTGCTTCCTGCCCTATCCCAGATGGACAGTTTTGATCTAATTCTATCTGTGCCTTTTGCCTTCCCATCTCCATACCTTAAGTCATACTGTACCCTCAGCCTGGCATGGTCTTCATTTCCTTTTTCTGCATCTTAAGTTTTTTGTGTCTTTTAAAGTCCAATTCACATGGCAAGCATCTTCTCCAAAGAAAAAAGAAAACCCACGTTCCTTGATTCCTTGTCCAGAATAAGCTTCTGACATAACTTAGAGCAGTGATGGTGAACCTATGGCATGGATGCCAAAGATGGCATGCAGAGCACTCTCTGTGAACACTGGACCACCTTCCCTCCCCACCCCCCCTCAGAGTTCATAACTAGAAAGGCAGAGGGACTTGGTTGGAGCTACTCCCCTCCCCCTCTCCACCATGCCTGATGATATTTTTTCACATCCCCTGCCCCTCTGCCCAGTAGCCCAATGGGAATACTTTCTCCCTCCCCTGTTTGGGGTAAGGGGGGGAGTACTCAGCATGTTGGGGAGGGGGCCAGCACTCCATCTCTAAAAGGTTTGCCATCACTTGGAATACTATTGTGCTAAAAGGAATAATGAACTGGAGGAATTCAATGTGAACTAGAACAACCTCAAGGAATTGATGCAGAGCAAAAGGAGCAGAGCCAGGATAACATTATACACAGGGACTGATACACTGTGGCACAATCAAATATAATGGACTTCTCTACTAGCAGCAATGAAATGATCCTGAAGGACTTAGGAGAAAGAATGCTATCCACATCCAGAGAAAGAACTGTGGGAGTAGAAACACAGAAGAAAGACATTTCCTTGATCACATGGTTTGATGGGGATATGATTGGGGATGTTGATTCTAAAATTTAGAGTATAAATGATCACTCTATTGCAAACATTAATAATATGGAAATAGGTCTTGATCAATGATACATGTAAAACTCAGTTAAATTGCTCATTGGCTATGGGAGGGGGAAGTTAGGAGGGGAGGGAAAGAATATGATTCATGTAACCATGGGGGGGGGAACATTAATTAATTAATTACTTGAGGCTTTCTTAAGAAGATGCACCATCACTGACCTAGAGGAAATAGCCTCGGAGTCAGAAGATCTAGGCTCAAGTCCTACTTTTGCTATAGGATCTTGGGCAAGTCACTTATTTTTACTTAGCCTCAGGCTGGAGGTGGAGTGGAAGGGGACTAGGTTCACCATTTAGTTCAGTTCCTATAACCCCCAATTCTAGTTCAAAACCTCCCTTGACTCTCATGTGTTTTCACCCTCTCTTGCATGCCAACCTGACTGGCTATAGCAACCTGCCTTCATTCATGGCTCCACGGGGGAGCTCTCAGATGCCATGAGGATCACTTCTGGCACCCAAAACTGAGGAAGAGCAAACAATCCAGATCAGAAACAAGCATCCCCAGGCCCATTTCTTGAGCTGACATAAAAGAGAAGGAGTTCTTCCCTCACCAATTTAGTGCAAGGCATCCACAATGGGCACAGCAAATAGGAGTCACCCAAAGCCAAAGATTGGGACAAAGGAGCCACCCAAAAAGGATGAATGGCTTAGTCTTGCCAGGTTGAAAAACTCAGATGCCAATCAAAGAAGGCTCTCTGCCCCTTTCCATGTGGGAGGGGTCTCAGCAGGCTCAACGTTAGGGTTAAGGTTAGATGGCTGGGTTACAGATAAAGTGGCAGTGACAGCACCTATCTCTGAGCTGTTGTGGAGACCATCTGGGATGGGAGATGTAAAAGTACTTCCCCAGCCTTAAAGTACTAGGAAATTTTAGCTTTTATTATCATTATGATGAGATTCTGACTGTGTCCCCTAGCTACATCATTTCATCCCTTGGTGCCCCAGAAAAGATGTTGGTCTGGGTCAATAGATAATGTTTTCTCCCCTCAGTTCCCTCCAGATCAGGTCTCTATCCCTACCCTAGCTGTGTCTGCATCACTAGGAAGAAGGAAGGGCTACAGGCTGTGTGTCTCTAGAATCTCTAAGGAATTCCAATCAGAACTGTCCCAGAATGCACTGAGCTGCACAGCCTGTCCCAAGGTCAGATCCAGGGCTACCTTTTCCAGGAAGTCTTGATTCCTTAAGTTATTGGTGCTGCTTCTTTCTTCCTCACATCATGTACACACACACACACACACACAGAGCAGCAGCAGCAACATATATATATATATATATATATATATATATATATATATATATATATACATATATATATAACTTCCTTCCCAGCACTCTCCTAGAATGGAAGCTTTCTGAAGGCAGGGACTGGTTTGGGTTTTGCCTTTGTATACCTTATGCCGAAGGTCAGCTTAGTGGCTCAATGGATTGAGAGCCAGACCTAGAGATCCTGGTTCAATTCTGATACTTCCTAGCTGTGTGACCCTGGGCAAGTCACTTAAGTCCAATTGCCTAGCCATTACCACACTTCTACCTTGGAACCAATACTTTGTATCTATTCTAAGACAGAAGGTAAGGGTTTACAAATAAATAACTAAAATTTTAAAAAGCAAAAGAAATTAATTTGAGCTAAGAAAAAAGAATGGATCATTACAACAATTATAGTAACAGCTCACATTTGTAGCACCTAGAGATTTGCAACATACTTTATATTATCTCACTTGATCCTTACAACAGCATGAAAATGAAATTTTTTCCCCCACAATTTGAGAATCAAGGCAGGATTTAAACTTAGAACTAGGACTGGGGGCCATAGGAACTGAGCTAGCTGTGAACCTAATTCCCTTCCCCTCCACCACCAGACTGAGGCTAAGTGAAAATAAGTGACTTGCCCAGGATCCTACAGCCAAAAGTGGGACTTAAACCTGGGCCTTCTGACTCTGAGCCTGTTTCTCTAGGTCATGTGCGAAGCTCAATCTGGACAAGGAATCAAAGAAGGTGGCTCTAAGTGTTGTTATTGTTCCCATTTTGTAGATACTAGGAAACTGAGACTGAGAAAGGTTAAGTGATTGTCCAGGGTCACAGTAGGTATCCAAGGCTAGTTTTGAACCCAGGTCTTCCTAACTCCAATTGTAGCATTCTATCCACTGTCACCCACACACCTACGTCACTCCCCTGGACTTCAGTTTCCTCACCAGTAAAATAAGAGATTTGGCCAAGGTGGTCTCCAGATTCCCTCCCAGCTCTAAATATTTAGATCCCAGGGTGCTTCGCCTGGAGTGGGACCTTCTGGGAGTCAAGACAACCTCCCCCGGGTCTCCACTCTGCCGTTATTGTCGGGCCAATCAGTCTCACATGAATAGCCACTCTGTCCAGCTGGCCCTGAGGAGATACAGAGGCCCCTTTCAAGGCAGGCCAAGTTGTCTGCTCTATCCAAGGAGGGGTCCCTGGCTCTGGGCCACAGAGCCCCAGAACTGGCCCCAACCAAGGACACCCTATCCCTGAGCCCCAGCAGGGCAGTGCTGACCTCAGACTCCAGGGAGGAGCCAGGTGGAAGAGACAAACTACAGGGAGCCCCGGGGAGCCTCCTCTCCTGCTATGCCCCTAGAGCGCACGGTCCCAAAGCCCTCACTCTGTGGCCAGAGTATTGGGGTTAGATGTCAGGAAGGATTTCTCTACTCGAGGGCCTCATGAGGAAAGGAATAGCAAAAAAACAAGGCCTGGAGGGGGATGGCTGCCCCATCATTGCTAAGAGAAGAGCAGAGCCCACAGCCCTTCGTTAAAAGAACAAAATGGCAGCACCAGAAGGAAATAGACCAGTTGGTCCACCTCTTCGTTGTATGGCAGAGGTACCTGAGACTCTGAGATGGAAAGGGACCTGTCCAAGGTCTTTAGAAAGTTTGAGACAAAATGGAGATTAGAATCCAGGGCTCCCTATTCCAAGACTTTTCCCAACACCCCAATTTCAGACCCTTGTAGAGCAGAATCACCATCATGGTTCTATACATTTGTGGGAACTAGATTTGACTAGTTTTGCTTAACCTAGGAGGGCAGAACTAGGAACAGAGAGTAGAAAGGGTGGGAATGGTTAATTTAAGGACAATGAGAGCACACCAAAAGTGGGATAGCCCTGGTGGGCTCCCCTTCACTGGAGATCAGGGCCAACTTCTCAAGAATTCCCCACCGAAAGTTAGACTAGATGCCTTCTGGGGGCCTTCTAGTACTGAGACTAGGGTTACATGTGAAGCCAAGGAGAAAGGTCTGACTGGGCGATGGGAAATAAAATAGTACAGTGGGTCAAGGGACCTGGGTTCCAATCCCACCTCTACTTATTATCTGTGTTCTTTGGGGAAATCACTTTCCTGGGCCTCAGTTTCATTATCCATAAAATGAAAGGATTAGAATAAATAGATGTTGTAGTCAAAAGAAGAAGAAGATCCATGGATTCCCTGCCCAGGATTAGACTGATGCCCTCTGAGGTCCCATCCCGCTCAGGATCTATGATCTTGTGAACTATGAAGTCTTGCTGGAAGTCAGGGGAATGACCCTGGTGACTCTGAGATCACCACCAGGTTGCTTAGCAAACGCTCTAACCTTCTAGAAACTCAGAGAGCAGAATCTCTACCATTCAGGTTGTCCTGATTTAAGAGTGACCAGAAGATTCAGACTCAGAAAGAAATGCTCAACTTTTATATAATGATAAGAATAAGAATAAGAAGGTTATAATAGCTCCCGCTTAGGGAGCTAGGTTATAGTATTATAGGTCTGACTGCCTGCCTCAGATGTTTACTAGCTGTTTGACCTTGGGCAAGTCACTTAATTTCTTCCAGCCTCATTTTCTCATCTGTAAAATGGGTATAATAATGGGCCCTGATTCATAGGTCCAGCCCACTCATTTTGCAAATGAGGAAAACTCAGGCTCAAGAATGGGAAGTTTCCGTGCAAGATCACATAAGTCTGGGTCAGAGCTGAGGATCAAACACGTCCTCCCCAGCTAGAAAGTCTCTGAGGATGGTCCTAGTGTCTCTGCCATCCCAGGACCAGTCTGGCTAAGGTCAGCACTAGCTTGGCTACAAGGCAACAAATTTTTTAGCCATTGTGACTCAAGCAGGCACAGAGGGGCCAAGATCGTCACATGTGGAGGGTGGGCCAGACCACAACAAAAAGCATCTTTAGGACAGAAGAGCTGCCCCTTTGCCCTGATTCTCTGGTCTTAAGTGCCACAAACCCTACGCAGCTCACAGAGCCTGGAGGAGAAAGGGAGCAATCAGAGAAGCAGAGCCCCTGTCCCAGTCCTCTAGAGACCCAGGCAGTTGGCACCTTTTCCTGGGCATCTGCTATGTACAGGGCCCCAGAGAAGACCTAGTACCTGTCTTCAGGCTACTGACAGTCCAGATGGGTAGTGACAAACAAGAGGAGGAAGAGAGGAGTTGTGATGGAGCAGCTGGGTGGCTGGTCAACTGCAAAGTGCAGGACTTGGCATCAGGAAGTCCCAAGTTCAAATCCTGTCTCGGGCACTTTTTTGCTGTTTGATCCTTAGACCTGAGTTCAGACCTTGACTTGGACACTTACCCTCTGCTTGACCCTTAGACCAGAATTCCAGGTGGGCCCAGGCACTTAGCCTCTCTTGCCTGAGGTAGGTTTCTTTGCCTATAAAATCGAGGTGGCACCTCCAGAGAAGAAACTGCTGGAGTAGAGGAGTAGAAACTGCTGCAGACGAAAGCGTGGGTTATCACTTGTTTATTTGGGTTGATGTTTTGAGACTTTGGTTTTATAAGATTATTCACTCACAAAAAGAATAGGATGGAAATATGTCTCGCTTGATAATACATGTATATAACCCAGAAAAAATGAAAATAAAATGGAGGTGACAAGGAATACCTACATTAGAGAATGGTGAGGCCCAAAGTAGCTTTACAGACCTTAAACTGCTAGATACAGGGGGAGCTAAGTGGCTCAATGAATAGAGAGCCAGACCTGAAGATAGGAAGTCCTAGACACTTCCTAACTGTGTGACTTTGGGCAAGTCCCTTTACCCCAATTACCTAGCCCTTGCTGCTCTTCTGCCTTGGAATCAATAATTAATACCCGTTCTAAGACGGAAGGTAAGGATTTTTTTTAAAACACTATCTAAATGCTAGCTATTTTTATGGTTAGTGATAAGAGGATCTGAGCACAGCTAGGTAGGACAGTAGGTAGAGTTCTGGACCTGGAGCCAGGAAGATTCAGCTTCCTGAGTTCGGATCAGGCCTTAGACTCTCACTAGCTGTGTGACCCTGAGCGAGTTACTTAATCCTGTTTGCCTCGGTTTCCTCATCTATAAAATGGGCTAGAAAAGAAAATGGCAGACCATCCACTCTTTGCCAAGAAACTTCCAAATGGACTTTCAAAGAGTCAGTCAGATATGACTGAACAAAAGAAGATTTGATTGGCGATCAGGAGAGCAGAGTTGGGATTCTGGCTCTGAGATTTCCCACCTGTGAGAACTAGGGCAAGTCATACCTCTCCCGGGGTTAATAATCTTGCTGCCACCTGACCCACAAGGGTTGTGGGGAAGAAAACTCTTATAAGCCTTCAAGAGCCATGGAAATGGAAGTTGTAACGATTTCCCTCAGACACCTTCAGTGGCTTCCCATGGCCTGAAGAAAGAAATTCAGATTTCTGATCCTGGCATTCAAGGTCACCCACAATGTGTGCTTGGCCTCCCTCTCCAACCTTATCTCACACTCGTCTCTTTCATATATAGCCAAGCTGGATGACTGCTGAACCCCGTATTTTTCCCACGGTTTTCAGCCTCTGTATCGTCATGTTTTCTTTCGTACCTGTAAGTCCCTTCCCCCACCCCTACATTTCTGCCTGCCAAAATTCTTTTTTTTCCTCTTTATTTATTTTTAAGTATATGTGTGTATACACATATGTGTGTATTCTACAAACACGCACACATACATTATAAACATACATATGTCTTGTCTCACTAATTGAATATAAGCTTCTGTTTCAGGGACTGTTTAACTTTTTTGTTTTGGGATCCTGAACCCCTAGCATAACTTCTAGCACACAGTAGGCAATTAATAAGTGCTGGTTGGTCATTTGACTGCTAAATGGTACTGGAGGAAGTCATACGACTACACCACCTGGGTCCATTAGAAGTTGATATTATCTACTCTCAAATGGGACATCCCTGCAGCAAGGCAATCCTTTAATATCTGCCTACTTGTTTCTCTGTCAGACTCGCCACGGCAGCCATTCCAAGGCTCCTTCCTCTTCTTCAAGTCTCCCACACTCTTCCTTCCCTCTCTCACCTCCCATCACTGCTCCTGGCTGCCCTCTCAACAGAAGACTTCTTCTGATTTTCTTCCCAAAAAACCAGAGACTCTTCGTCATGGGCTTCATCTTCTCTCCATCCCCAAACCCTTTGACATCTCTCCACTCCATTCTCTTGGGAAAAGGTTCTCCTGGCCAAGTCCAAGCTCTCTGCCTGGATCCTCAATCCCATCTCTTCCCACTTCCTCTGGCAGATTGCCCCTACAAGTTTCCCCATTTACTTTCTACTTATCAGCCTCTCCCCATTTCTTATTGAATTTTGTTCTTTTTTAATTAGTTTCTTTATTACCAGTTATATATATTTTTTAAAACCTTTACCTTCCATCTTGGAGTCAATACTGTGTATTGGCTCCAAGGCAGAAGAGTGGTAAGGGCTGGGCAATGGGGGTCAAGTGACTTGCCCAGGGTCATACAGCTGGGAAGTGTCTGAGGCCAGATTTGAACCTAGGACCTCCTGTCTCTAGGCCTGGATCTCAATCCACTGAGCTACCCAGCTGCCCCCTACCAGTTATATGTTTTAATAAATTTCCTCACAGGTTTTCCTAAATTATATGATCAAACTTATCTCCCTCCCTCCCTTCCCTTTGCCCCTTTGTGATTCGATCTGTCTCCCCCATTTCCTAAAAAAAAAAAAAAAAAAAAAAAAAAAAAAAAAAAAAAAGGTCAGCTGGGTGGCTCAGTGGATTGAGAGCCAGGCCTAGAGACCAGAGGTCCTAGGTTCAAATCTAGTCTCAGATACTTCCTCGCTGTGTGATCCTGGGCAAGTCACTTAACCCCCACTGCCTAGCCGTTACCACTCTTCTGCCTTAGAACCAATACACAGTAGTGATTCTAAGATGGAAGGTAAGGGGTTAAAACAGATTTATTTATTTATTTATTTATTTATTTATTTGTTTGTGTTTTGGGGATCTTACAAACTCTTTCAGTTCTAAAACAAGAATGGCAAGGGCTAGGCAATTGCAGTTAAGTGACTTGCCCAGGGACACACAGTGACCTAGAAGTGTCTGAGGTCAGAGATTTGAACCCAGCTCTTCAATTCCAGATCTGGCACTTTATCCACTAGCTGCCCTTTTGATGGTGCTACAGATCGCCACGTTTTCCTTGATATAATGTAAGTTTTTTGATAATGGTAAGGATTATTTCTCTTTTGTCTTTGTGTCCCCAGCTCTTAGCACAGCATAACTCATGGTAGGTGCTCAGCCGATTGATTAACTAAAGTTATTGACAATGCACCATCCTATGTCAGTAAAGAGCATTTCCAAAGCAGAGAATCCCTAAATCAGTAAAATCACAGGCCCAGACCTTCTCCAGAAAAATTCCCTTCCAGCTGTGACCAATGTCTGATAGTCAGAAACCTTAGTTCTCAACTCAGCTCTCCATCCAGGTTGGGTTGGTTTTCGCCATTGAGAATAGAGTGCTGATGTCTGGTGCTCCGTGAGAGATGGCAGGGGGATTGTAGAAAGTAAAGGGGGATGTTTCATTAAATCAAGTTATCGAAGTGATTAAGGACTTAACCCCAGGTCTGAACCTCGGAGGGGACTGTGAGCCTGATAGAGATGAGCTCTGACTCCCTGATCAGTGGTTGTGTTTCAGGTGAAGAGAAGAAGGCTGAGCTGAGGTCTTTCTTCTTCTTTGGGAGTTAGGGGTTGCCCTGGAAATGTGAAGCACTGGGCCTAGAATCAGGAAGATCCAAGTTCAAAGCCAGCTTCAGAAACTTGTCAGCTGTGTTACCCTGGGAAGGTCACTTCACCTCTGGCTGCCTCAGTTTCCTCATCTGCAAAATGGAGATAAGAATAGCACTTAGCTCCCAGGATTGTTGTGAGACTCAAATAAAATAATACTTATAAAGAGTTTAATCAATACATGTTTCCTTCCTTCTTTGATTTCTGCATCAAATAGCAATTTGCATTCAATACTCTTCATGTCCTAAATCTTACTCTCTCCCCTGTCCCACTACCCTATAAAAACCCATCTGAACTCACAAACCATTCCACAGAGCACTTGCCTAAATGGGCCAGAAATTTCAGAGGAAGAGGTTCAGATAAAGATATCCACATATTACCTCCCTCTTTCCCTTAATACAGTGATGGCAAACCTATGGCACAGGTGCCAAAGCTAGGACACAGAGCACTCTCTGTGGGCATTCAGCTACCCTGCCCAGAGTTTCTTACTAGAAATGTAGAGGGACTCAGGTGGAGCTGCTCCCCTTCCCCTCTACACTGTGCCTCACGTTTTTTCACACACCCCAACCCCTCTACCCAGCAGCCCAGTGGGAGTGTACAGTGGCTAAGATGGGCAGCTTACAGGTGGCAGAGCTGGAGGGGAGCAGAGAGCTCAGGCCACTCCCCTTCCCCTCTCTACACTTGCTGAGGACATTCCTCACTTCACCCCCCCCCCACCCAGCAACCTAATGGGATCGCTTCCTCCCTCCCCTGAGTGGGTTAAGGGGGTGGGGTGGAGGCAGGGCCCCACACTCCATCTCTAAAAGGTTCACCATCACTGCCCCAATAGATTCAAAGACCTTTCCCCCTGATTACCTCTTGAGAAACTAAGTTGTCTCTTTGTTGATGCTTGCTGCCCAAGAAGAGGATTTGTACCCATGAATACATTTGGAATCCAGAGTCATTTTTTGCACCCCATTTATCCAGTGTCTTAGAAGGGTTGTTTCATCTCTTTCCTTCTTTTCTAAGTCCCTTCTCCTCAGCCAGACAGTGAGGTCCCCAAAAGGGAGGGCTTGAGTTACCTGCTGGCTTTTTGCCAGCCCTGGCCTGGGAACAAAATAATTAATCAGAGTTCCACACATCTGTCTTGAATATCCCTGTGTGCTTAGCCCTAAGTCATCTTCACTGTAGAAGAGACTCTTCTCCTAACAATGCCTCAATTTCTTCCTTTATGAAATAAAGGTGTTGGACTGGATGATCTGTGTGGTTTCTCGTGTGTGTGTGTGTGTGTGTGTGTGTGTGTGTGTGTGTGTGTGTGAAAGTTAAGTAATATTTTACTTTTTTCCCAATTACATATAAGAACAATTTTAATGCTCATTTTTTAACATTTGTTTCAAATTTTCTCCCTCCCTCCCTCTCCTCACTCGTCCCCAAGATAGTGAGCAATTTGATCTAGGTCATGTATGTGTGATTGTGCAGAGCATATTTCCAGTTAGTCATGCTGTGAAAGAAAATGCATTTAAAAAAAACCTGAATGAAATAAAGTGGAAAATGGTCCGCTTCAATGTGCATTCAGATTCCATTGTTTTGTTTTGTTTTTCTTGAAGGCAGATAGCATTTTTCATCATGAGTCCTTTGGAGTTGTCTTGAATGGTTTTATTGCTAAAAACCACCAAGTCATTCACAATTGATCATTATTACAGCATTGCTGCTGTGTACAATGTTCTCCTGGTTCTGCTCACTTCACTTTATATGAGTTCATGTACGTTTTTCCAGGCTTTTCTGAGAGTATTTTGCTCATCGTTTCTTAAAACACAATCAAATGATCCATCACAGTCATGTAACACAACTTCTGCAGCTACTCACCAATTGATAGGCGTCCCCTCAGTTTCCAATTCCTTGCCACCACAAAAAAAGACCTCCTTGAAATATTGTTGTACAAACTGGTCCTTTCCCCTTTTTATTTTTATTTATTTTTTTCATCTCTATGGGATACAGTCCAAGTAAAAGGTTCAAAAGGTAAGCACAGATTACTAGCCCTTTGAGCATAGTTCTGAATTGCTCTCCACAATGGTTGGATCAGATCACAACTCCACCAACAGTGCATTAGTGTCCCAATTTTGCCACATCCCCTGTAACATTTATAATTTTCCTTTGCTGTCATATTGGTCAGTCTACTAGGTATGAGGTGGTGCCTCAGAGTTGTTTTAATTTGTATTCCTCTAATCCATAGTGATTTGGAGCCTTTTTTATATGACAGCTTTGATTTCTTCTTCTGAAAACTGCCTGTTCATATCCTTTGATGATCCCTCATTCCTGCCCTGGCATTCTGGGTTATATTTTCTAATGTTCCTTCTGGTTCTGACACTGAACTCTTGGGTTCCTTCTTGGAGTCAGATTCTAAGGTCCCAACCAGCATAGACATGGCGGGTTCTAAGGCTACTTCCACCTCTGACATCCCATATGCCAAGATTTCATCTACCTTGGATGTTCTGAGTTCTGATAATTCCTACTTGATGGAACAGAGGCAGCTAAATGGCACAGTGCTGGGCCTGGAGTCAGGAAGGCCTGAGTTCAAATCTAGCCTCAGACACTAGCTGTGTGACGGAGCATGTCACTTCTCCTCTGTTTCTTCAGCTATAAAACGGAGATAATAGCAGCACCCACCTCACCACGATGTTGTCAGATCAAATAAGATAACCTTTGTGCAGCATTTAGCACGTGGCTGACACAGTAGGTGCTAGCCTTCTCCAGTCTGTCCCTTCCAGCTCTGAAATGTTCTTTTGAATGACTTTTCCAGCTCTAATATCATCTTTTAGTAGACTAGACCCAAAGAAGACTCTCAAAATAATAAAAGGTGACTGCATCTTAAACTTTTCGAGCACTTTCTACCTATGAGTTCATCTGATCTTTACCTATGTGACAATATGCATATTATCATCCCCATTTTACAGAGGAGGAAACCGAGACCAAGAAAGCTCTTTCCTAAGCTCATTTGGCTAGTAAACATCAAAAGGGAAATTCCAATATGCAATTACTGATTCCACATCCAGGGTTTTCTCTATTAGCCAAACCGTGTCCCTTACAGAGAGGAAGAACTCATGAGGCCTGAGTATGTGTCCTGAGTTCTCTATGCAAAATGAGAGAGAAGGGGGAGAAGCAGAGACAGAGAGAGAAAAGGAGGAGAAAGAGACCGAGACACAGAGACAATATCAGGGAGACAGAGATAGAGTAGAGGAGGGAGGGAGAGGCAGAAAGAGACAGAGAGAAAGAGGAAAGGAGAGACAGAGAGGAAAAGATACAGACAGAGGGGGTAGGGAGAAAGAGAGAGAGAGAAAAAAGAGACAGGATCTGAGAGACAGACAGAGAGAAAGAGACAGAGAGAGACAGAGATGGAAAAAAGAGACTAAGGCACAAAGAGATAACATCAGGGAGACAGACAGAGACAGAGCAGGGGAGGGAGGGAGAGGCAGAGACAGAAGAGAGATAGGAAGGAGATACAGACAGAGAAGGGGAAGGGGGAGAGAGACAGAGACAAAAAGAGATGAGATCTGAGAGACAGTCAGAGGGAGGAAGGTGTAGAGGGAGGGAGAGACAGCCAGATAAAGACAGAGAATGGAGTGGGAAAGAGAGACAGGAGAGACAAAGTCAGAGAGACAGAGGTTGGGGAGAGGGGGAGAGACAGAGAAAGACAGAGACAAAGCCTCTGGGATAGGACAGGTGAGAAGATAGAATGAGAATCCCAGAGCAGAGTCAGGAGACCTTGGCCCAACTCTACTATTTATTTTCTGTGTGACCTTGGGCAGCAAATCATTTCTCTTTGCGCCTCAGTTCTCGCATCTGTAAAACAGAGGCAATAATGCTTACATTATTTGTCTCACAGGGTTTTGGGGGGGCAGTACTTTATATGTCTTGAAGTATTAGAAAAATGGAAATTGCCATTATTCACTCCCAACCCCAGGATTTCCAGGGAGGGCTCCTTCTCCTGTGCCCCTGTGCTCTCCCTCTCACACCCTCTCTGTGCCATCTGGAAAATCCATTTCCTCCCTGATCATTCTTTCAGATTTGCTTCTCTCCTTTAAAGCCTGGGATGGAAGCCAGGAGGCCTGGGCCCTAATCCTAGCTGCCACTGACTGGCTGGGTGACCCCAGGAATGTCCCTTCCCCCATATAGGCCTCTGTTCTCTCCTTTTTTCTTGAAATGGGGATAATCCTTGCCCCACTTCCCCTTCCAAATTGTCAAGAGGATCCCCTGAGGTCATACAATTTCAGCTTTCAAAGAACATTTACTATCTTCTGTGTTCTGTATTGGGGGGGAGCAGGGAGCACAAAGTTGAGATCAGGCACAGTTTCTGGTCCTGAGGGGCTTAGAAATGCTCTAGAGAAAGTGAGGCAAAGGGACAGCCACAGAGAATACAAGTTATAATGTCATCCCACATTTTTCAGTGAACACTGGCCCCTGATGGAGAGGGTGAATGGGAAAGTGATCTGTAAGCACTTGGCCAGAGTAAAGATCATTAAACTCTGGAGGAAGAGGAGGAGGGTGATGCCTGCCCCCAGAGACTTTTCCAAGATAGAAATGAATGAAGGTGACCTGGATATAGTCTTTGAAATAAGTTTGTCCTCCCTCTCTGGTCAGTCAAGGCCGGCCTGGGGATTGAGGAACAAACTGAGTGGATTCCCTCTCCTTGGGAGGAAGGTTCGGTCTCTGGTCTACAATGGACTGTTTCAAGGGATGATGGGGTCAGGGGACAGGCTGGCTGCTCTGAGGTGTTTGGGGTGAATGTATGGAGATAAAAGGATCAACGACATTGGGGTAATCTGCGCTGATCCCTCAGAAAGGGTATCGCCAGCGCTAGGGGAGCTCAGCTCAGGGTCAGACCAGTGAGGGATGGGGAGGAGGGGGTCAGGGAATAGCTACCTGGAGGAAGTGAGAGCAGAGCTGAGCTGGAAGTCCTGGGAGGATTGGGAGAGGATGGAGATCTAGGGTAGGTCTCCTTGATGCCTAACCCTATCATAGGCCAATCTATTGTGACTTGTAATAGAATAAAGAATGCCAGGCGGAACATAGAACATCAGAGCTGGAAGGAACATTACAACATTAACTGTTAAAACATATGAGATAGAATATTGGAGCTAGGAAGGACCTTGGAACAAAGAACAAAGAATGTCGGTGCCAGAAGGGACCTCAGAACACAGGATACCGTCAGACCTGGAAGAGTCTGTCATGTAGAACACAGAATGCCCAACGTAAACATGGACTTTAGAGATTCCCTCTAATAGTAATTTTAAAAAACCAGTTCAAATTACCAAAGCTCTTTAATGTTTAAAATGTATTTTCTCACAGTTTCCATGATGTGGAGCTAATATAATTATGATTATTCTCCTTTTGCCTGTGGAAAAATATGAGAACCAAAGAAGTTAAATGACTTACCCAAGGTCACATAGCTATTAAATGTCAAAGGCAGGTTTAGGGTTGTGAAGATTAAATAAAATGATAAAGTGCCTGGCATGTAATAGGTGCTTAATAAATGTGCATTCCCTTCCTCTCTCCTCCATTCCCTTCCCTTCCCCTCTCTTCCCTGAAACTTCCCCTCAGAGCTCTATTCACTCTGTTCAGTAACTCTGCAGATAGGGAAGGGACTAGATTTAGTCATGCTCTTGAGGAGAACGAAAGAGGAGACCCGTGCCCTCGTGGATCTCAAAAACCTGGTTCGTGAAGTCTTGGCATTAGAAAGAATCTAATCTCAGAGAGAATGCTGTTCAAACTCCTTCCCTGAGTATAAATACCATCTCTAGAGTCTTCCCTGCTGATCATCCAGCTTCTACCCTAAGCCCTGCATCGACAGGGAACGAATGGACCACCTCCTGAGCTGCTATTTTCATTGGGAGACTAGCCTGACTGTCTGCAAGCTCTTTCTTACTCTGAGCTGCCTCCATGGCCCTTCTTCCATTGCTCCCTAGTTCCCCCCTCTGGAAACAAACAGAACAAGCCTAGCCCCATTTCCAGTCCTCTGGCCCTCCCCTCTTCTCTCTTCAAGTCTCTTCAACCTGGCAATCCATATGCATTTATTAAGCGCCTACTATGTGCCAGGAGCCGAGTCCTGGGCTCAGCTAGAGGGATACAGAGGAAGGTACAAATAGTCCTGGTCCCTAAGGGACATACACTGGACCAGAGGAAACCGTACCTACCTACATAAGGACTCAGAGGAGAAATACTTGCAGAAGAAATTCGAAGGAATACACTATTTGGGAGTTTGGGGGATATTTGGGAAGATTTGGAAAATCACTGTATCGAAGGTGGGGCCTGAGCTGGGCCACAAAGAAAGGGAGGGATTCTGTGAGGCAGGAAGTGTGTCAGGCATACTTTGTTTTTTAGAGAGCTAGTTGTTAAATGTTTCCCAGCACACCCCTGGGAGCTCCAATCCCTTCCCCGTCTTCTTTGACTGATTCTAGAGAATTTTTCAGAAAGTTTTTCTGGAATATGGTTCTAGAACTGAACATGTTAAGAGATGATGGAGATGAGGTCAGAGAAGATATCTGGTGGTAACTGATTATAGGTCTCTTCCTGCCCTTCAAATATATTATAATAATCATATTGTTGTAAGATATTATATAAAATATATAATATAGTGTTATAATCATCATAGCTTCTATTTTTAGGATTTACCACACATTTTCCTTATGATAGCCTTTTAAGGTAGACACTCCAACAGGATCTATCCCCATTTTATAGAGAAGGAACACTGAGGTTTAGGGAGGGAAAATGATTGACTCAAAGTCACATAGTTAATAAGTCCCCAGACCAGAATTTGAATCTTTCCACTAGAACATCCTCCCTTTGTAATACAAACTCATAAGATTTAGAACCAGAAGGGACTCTAGAGAGCATCCAATCCTGGGCTTCTGCAGTTTTGGGGGTATAAAGGACCCCTCTATAGTCTGGTGAAGCCCAGGGGCCTCTTCTCACACAGGAAGGAGAGAAGTGAACAAGCATTTATTTATGAAGTGCCTACTATGTGCCAGGCATTGTGCTAAGCACTTTACAAGTATTCTTGTTTAATCTCAGAATCATATTGTACAGTTTATACAGTAAAATACATAGGATGACCAAGAAAACCGATATTGAAAAAGGTGTAAAAATTTCCCCCATCCAAGCTCGGAGACCCTCTGAAATCTGTATTCATAGACCTCTTGGGCATGTGTGGCCCTCGGGTTAAGAATCTCAGATCTTAGTTAACCTCTTCATTTGGCAGAAGAAAACACTGAGGCCCAGAGAGATGAAGTCATTTGTTCAAGGTCACACAGGCAGATTCAAAATTTTAATTCAGGCTCTCTGACTCCAATTCGAATATTCTTTGTACTACACCTTGAATGCAGATCCACGAAGGAACAGAACCTTAATGGTGAGATTTCAAGCTCTGGTAGGAGTTTTTCAGATGGAGTTGGGGGCTGGTTGGCCTTCCTGAGACCCTCAGCTTCCTCCACAGGGGTGTCCCCACCTATGGCTAAGTCCAGCTCTTACTGTCTTTTCCCAGGGAGAACCTGGCTCAGATCCTCAATGAATCATCTCCCCAGCCTGACCACTGTGTCCTGGGCCTAGGGCTAGGGCTAGGGGAGGGGCCAGAGAGCAATGAAGGCCCCCCCCAATTCCCCCCAGCACACATCCATACACAGATCCATTCTCTCAACCCCCAGGGTGCGGGTCCAAGGCTGTGACTGGAAATTTGAGTCAGACCAGCCCAAGTCCCTGCTCAGCTTTGCTCTGAACCCTGGGACCTCTTCCGTTCCCATGACCCCCTCACCCTGCCCCCCTTGAGGCCCCTGTTCTTTCTGCCCAGCTGATAGAAAAGAAGGGAGAAGAGACAGGGGCTGAGGAAAGGGAGCTGGCCCTGGACCAAAGGGGCTGTTGGAGGGATTGGGGTGACTAGACCCAGGTGGGGGTTGGTCAGAAAAGATTCCTTACATACAGCTGGGAACACAGACCAACCAAGAATCCCCACTCTGCTCTTCCTGAAGTCCAAGAAGAACACTCTATGGAAGGAAGGAAGGAAGGAAGGAAGGAAGGAAGGAAGGAAGGAAGGAAGGAAGGAAGGAAGGAAGGAAGGAAGGAAGGAAGGAAGGAAGGAAGGAAGA
>NC_058132.1:94027822-94141895 GCF_016433145.1 Gracilinanus agilis
AGGAAGGAAGGAAGGAAGGAAGGAAGGAAGGAAGGAAGGAAAGAAGGAAGGAAGGAAGGAAGGAAAGAAGGAAGGAAGGAAGGAAGGAAGGAAATGAAGAAAGGGAAAGAAAGAAATGAAGAAAAGGAAAGAAAGAAATAAAGAGAGGAAGAAAGAAAGGAAAGAGAGAATGAAGGAAAGAGGTAAAGAAAGAAAGAGAAAGAGAGAGAGAAAGAAAGAAAAAAGAAAGTAAGTTAGCTCAGGGTGGCAACTAAGCGGCTTAGTGGATTGAGAGCCAGGCCTAGAGACAGGAAGGAGGTCTTGGGGTTCAAATCTGCCCTCAGACACTTTCTCCATGTGTGACCCTGGGCAAGTCCCTTAATCCCCATTGCCCACTCCTTACCACTCTTCTGGCTTGGAACCAATACACAGTATTGATTCCAATTCTGAAGGCAAAGGGTTTTTAAGAAAAATAAAATCTTTAAGAAGAGAGATCAGGGAAGACTTCCTAGAGAAGGTGAGATTTAGTTGGAACTTGTAGGAAGCCAGGGGAGCCAAGAGATAGCAATGAGGAGAGAGAGCATTCCAGGCATGGGGGACAGCCAGGACAAGTGCCCCAAGACTAGAGATGGAGTGTCTTATGTGAGGAGCAGCCAATGTCCCTGCATTGCAGAGTATCCAGGGTTGACTACTCTGCTCAGTAAACTCAATTAAAAAAAAATGGCTCCCCATTCCTTCTAAGATGAAATAACTCATTCCAACCTTTCCAGACTTATTACTCATCACACGCCTTCATTTATTCAACAATCCAACCACGCTTGTCCACTTGCTATTCCCCATACCTGAACTCCATTTCTAGACACTTTGCATTGATACGCCGTCCCTGATGCCAGGAATGCCCTCCTTTCATCTGCCTCTTAGATTCCCTAATTTCTTTCAAAGCTCAGCTCAGCTACCATTTCCTATAACAGGCCTGTTTTCATTCTCTCCTCCCCAGCTCCTCGTGCCTCACCACCCAATTTGCTCTGTGTTGATTTTGTATATTTGTTGTTCATGGGTCTGACTGTGACTCCATTTGAGGTTTTTTTGGCAGAGACACTAGAGTGATTTGCCATTTCCTTCTCCAGCTCATTTTACAGATGAGGAAACTGAGGAAAACAGGGTGAAGTGGCCAGTCCTGGGTCCCACACTAGGAAATGTCTGAGGCCAGAATTGAATTCAGAAAGATGAGTCTTCCTGACTCGGCTCAGTGCTCTATCCACTGCACCACCTAGCTGCCCCGATATATTTTGTATATACTGATATGTGTATGTCAGCTCACAAATTAAGAGCTAGAAAGGACATCAGAGGTATCTAGGCCAAATCTTATAATTTTACAGATGAAAGAATTGAAGCCCACAGAGGCTAAGTAACTTGGGGGCAGAGGTAAGATTTCAACACTGATCTATAACTCCAGGGGGGGACAGCTAGATGTCACAGTGGACAGAGTGCCAGGCCTGGAGTTCGAATGTGGCCTCAGATACTTACTAGCTGTGTGGCCCTGGGTGAGTCGCTTAAATTTACTTGACTCAGTTTTCTCATCCATAAAAGGAGCTGGAGAAGGAAATGACAAACCATTCCAGTATCTTTGCCAAGAAAACTTCGAATGGGGTCACAAAGAATCAGACAGAACTGAAAAACAATAAAAAACAAGTTATGACTCCAGATCATTGCTCTTTCCTTTGTGTCAATTCCTTAAAGGCAGGGAATATTTTATTCTTGTCTTTGTAGTCTCAGGGCTAAGCACAGTCCCTAGCTCACAGGTGCTTAATAATTGTTTGTTGAGGGGGCAGCTAGGTGGCTTAGTGGATTGAGAACCAGGCCTAGACATGGGATGTCCTGGGTTCAAATTTGGCCTCAGACACTTTCTCCATTTGTGACCCTGGGCAAGTCACTTAACCCCCATTACTTAGCCCTTACTATTTTCTGCCTCGGAACCAGTACACGGTATAGATACTAAGAAGGGTGGGGTTTTTTTGTTTGTTTGTTTGTTTGTTTGTTTGTTTGTTTGTTTTTTTAAGTCTGTTGAATGATTAGTTGATGGGATGGCCCAGGCAGATGCATGAGCCTTCTTAACCCCTTGTGAGGATCTTCATTGGAGCTTCTTGAGGAAACACTGGAACTTTATCCACTGGTCCTTCTGTATATAGAGCCAAAACTATCTTCCTACCGCCCAGCTCTAACCACATCTCTATTCTGCTCAAAAACTTTACATAGCTCTCCATCCTAAAGTCCAACTTTCTCAGCCTTTCATTCAATGCCCCAAACAGTTTGGTGACCTCATTCTCCAATTGATTATCTCCCCTTGGTACCCTCTGGCTCAATTATGCGGGTCCCACTTCCTCACCTCTACTTATACAATCCTTCTGTGCCTCTCCATCTCCTATTAAAATTCTTCCTGTTCTTCAAAACTCAGCTCAGAGGTCACCTAGTCTAGGAAATCTTCACCAATATCTGTCTGACTACAGCCTCTAGCCAGGTAGTCGTTGGGATCATAGGCATGTGGACCTAAAGCTGGGGAGTCACCCCCTCATTTTACAGATGAGGAAACTGAGGCCCACTATGGTTAGGTAATTTGCCCCAGATCACACAGCTAGTATGCATCATGAGTGGGATTTGAACCTAAGACCTCTCTCTCCGGTTGGTGCTCTTTTCAATATACCGCATGCTTTCTGCTTTCTTTGAGGCCCCAAAACCCTTTGCGGGCTCCCCTCACCTCCTTCCTGGGGATCAGATTCTGCCCAGTCACTTTGATCTCTGTGTCCCTGCCTGAACCCTCGACTAGTTAGTCCCTGAGCCCGAGGGCGTTTGGCTTTACTTCTCCTTTGTTTCGACCCTCCAGCTGAGACTGGGAGCCCTGGAGGGAGAAATGGGTCAGGGAAAATGACGCTCTATTTGGAAGATGAAATGAATCAGTCCCCCAACCCGCAGAGGAGAGAGACAAAGAGAGAGTCTGGACCTGGGGTCGCTGGGATGAGCTTCTGGTGTGAGTGATCGATGCCCCCTCCACCCACCCCCCCAGGTCCTAAGTAGATCTGTGTCCCCCTGTGTGTGCACGTGTGCATATGTATGTGCAGATGTCATTGTCCGCCTCTCCAGCTGTGGGCGGTGATGGCTGTCAGCCAGTAGGTGTGCGTATCACTGCGCTCCATCTTCTCTCTCCATCTGCTTTTGTGTGCACCCCGTGTGCGCCTCTGCCTGCATTCGTGTCTTCCTGAGAAGCCTGGGAGTGTGAGTGCGGATCTGTGCGCGTTTGTGCCTTCCGCGTGTGTCTAAAACGGGAACTTGGATCTCTGCGCGCCGTTAGACTTCTGGCTCGCTCGCCTGGGGTCTCTGCCTCCGTCTCTTCCTCTGTGTACCGTCTATGAGTGCGGGTGCGTGCGTGCGTCTGGGTATCTGCTTCTGTCTTTATCTTTCTGTGGATGTCTGCAGGACTCTGTGTGTGTGTGTGTGTGTGTGTGTGTGTGTGTGTGTGTGTGTGTGTGTGTGCGCGCGCGCGTGTCTCATCCTACCCTAGGAAATTTCCCTGCCAGGCTAACCCGGACCCCTTGGTAGCCTTGGTTGCCATGGTGACAGCTCGCAGACTGGGATCTCTCCTCATTAGTAAAGCAACAGGCTCCTGTTAGAGCACCTCCCCCTCCCGCCCAGCTGATGCCAGTCCCCTCCCCTTCTTCTCCCTAAGACACCTCTGGGGTCTATCTAGCTCCTTGCTCCAAGGTCCCCCTCCCCGTTTCCCGGAGCGGCTTCTCCCTATGTAGGTGGGCTGAGACTGGCTCCTTGAAATCCTTGATTACCTTCCCTATGCTGAGGTCCCCAAGATAACCAGGGAAGCAGAGGAGCCCTGCTCTCACTGGCACCTAGAACATCAGACACCAGATTCAGCCCTGTCTAGACCTCAGAGGGAAGAAGCCCAGGCGCTCTGTCTCTGTCTCTGTCTCTGTCTCTCTCTCTCTCTCTCTCTCCCTCTATCTCTATCTCCCTACCCTCCTCTCTGTCTCTCTCTCTCCCTGTCTCCCTCTCTGTCTCTCTGTCTCTGTCTCTCTCTCTCTCTCTCTGTCTCCCTCCCCAACACTCTCTCTCTCCATCTCTCTGTCTCTCTGTATCTCTCTCTCCCTGTCTCCCTCTCTGTGTCTCTCTGTCTCTTTGTCTCTCTCTGTGTCTCCCTCCCCAACACACTCTCTCCATCTCTCTCGCTCTCTCTGTCACTTTCTCTCCCCTCTCTTCTCTCTTCCTCTCCCTTTCTCTCTCTCTTCACTCTCCCTCTCCTTTTCCCTCTCCCCCTCCCCTCCCTTTATTCTTACTCTGTATGTGTATGTGTCTCTGTTGCCCTCTATCTCTCTGTGTCTCTCTTTAAAAAAAACCTATTCCTTCTGCCTGAGAATCAACTGTTTATTAGTTTCAAAGTAGAAGAGCAGTAAAGCCTTGGGGTTTAAGTGACTTGCCCAAGGTCACACAGCTAGGAAGTATCTGAAGTTAGATTTAAACCCAGAACCTATCTGTTCCAGACACCTTCTTCCTGGCACTCTATCCACTGAGCCATCTAGCTGCCCTCTCTAGCTTCTGTCTTTGAGAGCCCTTGCCCCAGTTCCATTTAACTTTTCTTCTCTCTAGCATCTGTTCCAGATGCTCTCTCTGTTCAATGTGCCTCGTCCTATCTCTGTTCATATACCCTGGCTCCAGGTCTGGACCTCTTGTATGCCCCAAGGTGCACTTGGATCAGGGTGCCTTTGCTCTCAGCTCACCACTAGGCAGGGTCCCTTCTAGTTTGTCTTCATGGCCTGGGGTACAGTGAGAGCAGGAAAAATTCTATTGGGTGGTGGTTAGTGATCATAAAAATGCTTCCTCGAAGCCAATAAGACCATTCAGGACCATTCAGGGGTTAACTTGTTCTGAGATTGTGTGCTTTGAAACTGGCAAAATGCTTTCCTCCTGAAGCCCTGGGAGACAGAATAATTTCCATTGTACAGATGAGAACACTGAGGCCTGGAAAGACTAATTAAATTGTCCATTATCCCAGAGCTCTTGAAAGTACCTGATCAGGATTCAAACTCAAGTCTTCCAATTTTCATCCCACATTCTTTATCTACAATGCCATTTGAGGTTAATCTCCTGGTTTGGGATTTTTCTGGCATGTTTAGCTAATCTGCTGAATGGGTTTGTGGTTTGCCTTTATTTTTAATTGAACATTTTGGGGGGGGTTATCTGGTTTTGAAGTTACCCCAGATTTGCTTTATATAATATGTCTTGTATGTACCTAAACAAGTTATTCTAAAAGTCTTATCCCAGGTTTGAGCTGTTAAAACTTTAAAAGAAAAAATGATGTACAGAGATATATGGGGTGTCCCAAAAGTTTTCGGGTGTCCTTAAACTATTAAAGCTTAATCTACTCTGCTCAAAACAATGAAACATTTTAAGTTGCTAATATGGTTTGGGTCCCTGTTTTTGCCATTGGAATGTAAGCTCCTTGAGGGCAGGAGCTACATCACAGAAGATTTGGAAGGGACCTCAACGGGCATCCTTTAGATAAATACAATAACATGCCCTTTGAAGCAGCTGCTTCACTTCTGTCTCAAACTAGGGACCTAATAAATATCTGTTGATTGATTGGCTGATTGGAGGGAGGTTTTCTGGGAATTTTAATTTCACCATTTGGGATTTTTCTGGGCTATTCATCCCATCTGTGCTGGGGGCAAATACTGTGGCTTATGACTGCCTTTCCCAAGGTTAGTGGAGCCTGTGCCTTGGTGCTAGTGAAGGACTTCCTTTGGTACTCAAAATCTGGAGGATTTCTTTGCCTTCTTTTTGGGTAAAATTAGTGTTTTCTGTCCACCTTCTGCCCCAACCCACCCACTTCCCCCACCACATTGAGGCTCCTCTAAGCTACAGGACCTAGGAAGCATAATGGGGTCTAGCTTCCTGGGTCAGCACATCCCACCCGAGGGGCCAGACCTGTGTCTGATGTCTTGAGCATTCTGAACACCTGTAAAATGGGCATAATTATTCCTATAGTTCTGATCTTATAGGTTGTAAGAAGTGAGCGAGATAATATATTTATTTGTGTAAAGCACATAAGATAAGAGATCCATGATTTAAATGGTTCAGGAACATCCAGGTGAGGAAACTCCTTCCCCCCCCCCATGCAGGTTGTGACTTTCTTTGTAATTTGTCATCTTAGAGGGTTGCTTAGAGAACTCAAAGGTTAAGTGACTCACTTAAGGTCCCCCGGCCAGTGTGTGTCCCAATTCTGAGGCCATGCTGTCTTTCCAAAGTGCGTGTGTACCATTAGAGTGCCACATAAAAGCCAGCTGTGGCTCTTTGCTTGGCCATCCCCAACCCCCCACCATGGCTCTCATGGCCGTCTCCCTGTCCCCATCCCCGCTGCTCCCATCATCCTCCCTGTCATCCCCATTCCCTCCTCATGGCCACCCCTATTGACTCTGTCGTCATCAGGCAGTGGTGGGTGGATGTGAATGTCTGGTCCGGGAGTCAGAGCTGGGGATACAGATGGGGAGGTCACCTCATCTACTGGGAGAGCCACTGTCACAGAAGGGTTGGGAGCTTTGACTCCACGCTGAGCCCTGCCTCTGACCAGCTGAGTCACAAGCACGAGTCAAGTGCCCCTGGAGGACTCGGTGAGAGTGGGGATCCCCACCTCTCAGAGGTAGTTTTTTTAAAGGGAGGAGGTTTGGGGTGCCCTCACCCCATTAATACTGAGCAACGGCTCCTGTTTCCCGGGGTGTTCTGTGTCTCTTACTAGCAACATAACACGGGGCGTCTGACAGGCTAAAACCAGTCCCATTCTTCTGAGTTGTCCCCAGGCGGTCCTTGTGTGAAAAAGTGTGTCTCCGTACAAGTGTGTAATTATGTGCCCACTATGTAAACACTTGACGGCTCGATGGCCCTGAATAGGTCCCCTGTCCTTTCTCAGCCTCAGTTTTCCCTTCTGCAAAATGGGGATAATACTCCTTGAACAACCTACCTTATAAAACCGTTTTAAGAAAAATGCTTAATCCAAGAGGACTATCAAAATAGGAGCTTCTGCAATCATTACTGTTGTTGAGAAGAAGAGCATCTGTTCACACTTTCCCACATACATACATACATACATACATACATACATACATACATAGAGCTGTGTCCGGGTAAGCATATTTATGAGTGTTGATTCTAGGACAGAAGGTAAAGGTTTAAAAGAAAAAAGGAACCGTCGATAAACATCAAGTGATCTTTCTAGAGCCGCCTGGGGACAGGGACCAAGTCTGTCCTACCCTCCAACCTCCAGTGCCCTAAATAAGGGATCAGTAAATGTTTGTTGAATGAATAAATGATTCTATGTGTGTGGGGGTGCCGATTTGTAGCCTCATTTGGAATCTATGTGTTCCCACTACATATGTTTATCAGTGAATCGTGGGACCGCGTGAGGCCAAGTGTGAGGAGAGCTGATATGGGGCACGGCGTGTGCCCACGTGTATTTGCAGCTTCTTCCCTGCACACACCTAGGGGGATGGATGGGGACCTGCGAGCTGGCGTGTGTGTGTTGGGCAAATTGTGGGTTAGGGGCAGCTCAGGCTGGGGCGGACCCCCGAGGGCACCGATGGGGGCACGTAGGATTCTCTGCCTCCGAGGATCCCTGGACAAGCTGGCGCTCCCCCGAGAGCAGGTACGGCTCCGCCAGGGCACACGGCTGAGCGGCTCTGAATGTAAATCAATCTTCCTGTGTGTGTGTGTGAGTGTGAGCGAGAAGAGGGGAGGGTGAGGGGCCTCCTCCCAGCCCCCGCGCCTGCAACTCCCCCCCATCCCTCCCTCTCCAGAGCTGCGCCTGCTCAGCCTGATGCCTGGCTCGGCTCGGCTCAGCCTCCCCTGACAGCCAGCGGCAGGCGGGCGGGTGGCCGCCGGCCCAGGGACAGACCAGGCGGCGGCGCAGGCCGGGGCTCCAGCCACTGCCTCCTTCCCTCCATCCAGCCCTCCTGGCCCTTGGCTCCGGCCCCCAGGCCCATGCTGCAGATGGTGAAGACCCTGGCCCAGTTCACCATCGCCCTGGAGGACATGCGGGAGATGGGCGATGGCGAGCAGCCCGGGCCAGGGCTAGGGATGGGACCAGGGATGGGGCCGGGCCCCGGTGGCCTGCCAGGGCCAGACAGTGGAGGCAGCAATGAGGTGACAGGGCTGGGGGGGGGCTCAGGGGCAGGACACTGGAGGATAGAGTGGGGAAAGCCAGGCTATCTGTCATCTGAGGGCCCGAGTTAGAAGGGAGAGGGCAGTTCTGGGGCCTAGAGTGCCTTTACTGGGGGCTTTGGGTTCTCTGGGGTGTGGGGCACATATCCCTATGGGGGGCTCTGAGCAGGTTTGGGAGGCTGAGTTCTTAGGTGTGTCTAACTGGAAGAAGGATATGATAGAGGCTTCTGACTTCTTAGGTGGGTGTTTGGGGGCCCTATCACGTGGGCCCCTGAGTTATTGGATGTGGGTCTTTGACCTGAGACTGAGTTCTTGGGGGGAGTGGTTCAGAGGTCTCTGGCCCGGGACTCTGGGATTGGTATCTATAGTAATGGAGTATTGGGGGTCTCTGGCCTGGGACCCTGGGATCTGGGTCTATAGGAGGTCCCTGGTCTAGAACTCTGGAATTGGTTTCTGTGGTAAGGAGGTATTTGGGGTCTCTTGCCTGGGACTCTGGGATCTGTGTCTCTAGAGGAGATAGCAGGGGTCTCTGGTCTAGAATTCTGGGATTGGTATCTATAGTAATGGGGTATTTGGGGTCTCTGGCTTGGGGTTCTAGAAACTGTGTCTCTAGAGGAGATAGCAGGGGTCTCTGGTCTAGAACTCTGGGATTGGTTTCTGTGGTGAGGGGGTGTTTGGGGTCTCTGGCCTGGGACTCTGGACTCCTGGGAGTATTTGGAAGCTTCTGAGCTAGGTCCCTGCTTTCTGTGGCATTGAGAGAGGAGGCAGTCTATATTCCTCCTCTGGCAAGGGACTGGCTGAGAGACTAAGGGTTCTGCAGTCTTTAAGGCTTCTCCGGTATGATGGATCCAGAATCTGAGACCTGTGATCCGGGTCTGGATTTGAAAAGCTCTCTCTGATCCTGGGATTTCTTAGGCCAGGAGTCTGTTATCGGAGAGGCCCTTCGGCAGAGAGGCCTGGAGTTTGGGAGGAAGGCTCTGGCACATTAGGGGGTCCAAGTTCAGCTAGGAAGTCTGTTATTGTGAGTGTCTGAAATGTTACGGGTCCTGGTCTCAGGAGTGTTTGATCCTGGATCATACCTTCTGGGAAACTAGAATCTGAGTGTCTCGAAGGGAATTCTATGACCTGGATGTATTCCTTAAGGATGTCTATAATGTGTATATGGGGAGGAAGTATGGGAGGAGATTCATAATCCTAAGGGTTCTGGGTCTAGAGTGTTTAAAAAGCCAGGAGGGCCTCTGGGATTTGGGGGGTTGATAACCTTTGTGGGGTAGTGTGAGTTAGTCATGCCTCTGATAGGGATGGGAGATGAATGTAAAATATCTATGACCTGTGGCCTCATTTATCCTGTCTTAGCTTCATCTCCATCTGTGAAATGGGGCAGAAAAGATAATCTTTGCTCCTTGGAGGTATTGAGGGGAAAGCCCCTTAATAAGCCTTACAAAACAACAGGGACAAGAGCTATTGTTGTCAATATGTCTTGGGGGAGGGCTGGGGGTATCTGGCCTCACAATGGGGGGAGTTGGAGTAATTGTGACCTCACAGTGTCTCTAGGAGGCCAGAACTAAGAGTAAATATGACCTCACCATGTCCCTGGAATGTTGGGGTGTTTATGAACTCACAGTGGCTCTAGAAGTCTAGGTTTAAAGGTTTCTTGGATCTCAAAGTACCTGTCAAGGGCTGGGGACATATGGCTTCATGATGTCTCTATGGTGTGTGGGGGGCGTATTTGTGACTTTACCATATCCCTAGAGGGGGCTGGGAATGGTGGTGAGCTCAGTATTGGAGGGGCGGGCAGGGTTAGAAAGCTGGAGGAATTTGTGACTTCATGGTATCCCTAGGGTGGGGGCTGAGGATGTCCATGACCTCAGTATCTCTGGAGATTTGGGTCCAGAGGTATCTTTGATCTCAAAGTGCTTTGGGGATGGCCACCTCTGGGGATACTTACATCTACTAGGGACTGGAGTATTTGTGCCCTTACAGTACCATGGGGGGCTGGAGCGGGTACTAGCGTGTGTGTGACCTCAGTATCTCTGGAGGGCTGAGTCTCTGGGTATCTGGCTCACAGTGCCTCCAGAGTGCCCGGATCTGTTGACACTTAGGACTTCATAGTGCCCCTGGGAGAGCTGGCCCAGGGATGTCTAAGACCCTGAATAAGTCATCTCCAAATCTCTGGCCCTTGCTCTTTTTACCTTGGTGGCTGGCTATGTGTAACAGTATTTTGAGCCTCTTTTTGTCTTTTTACATATCCTTCATTGTGCCTCTGTGTATCTTTGTCTCTGTTTCTCTCTTGATCCTTCCTGTCTATGTGCATCTCTCACTGTATATCTGTCTCTAGGCCTTCATGTCTCTGCCCTTGTGTGTTTATCTTGCAACTTCTCTGACTCTGTCTCTTGAGGTCCTCCCTGTTTGAGTCTCTCTCTCTCTCTCTCTCTCTCTCTCTCTCTCTCTCTCTCTCTCTCTCTCTCTCTATCTCTATCTCTATCTCTATCTCTATCTCTCTCTCTTCTTCTTCTCTCTCTCTCCTTCTCTCTCTCTCTCCTTCTCTCTCTCTCTCTCTCTGTCTTTGTTTGCACACATGCCAGGGACTCTGATTCCTCCAGGTTCTAGGGTCTAAGTCTCCATGCCAGGAAGCTATCTAGAGCACAAGCAGGGCTTCTGGGGGATTTGGCATGGGAGAGGAGAAGGCTGAAAACACCTTTTGGGGGAAGAAAGAGGCTTAGTGACTTTAGAAACCAAAGATTTTTCTCCATGGCAGAATTGGGATTTGACGGTCAGGCCTGTTATGTTACCCTGCGCAAGTCTCAGTTTTCTCATACAGATCTGATGTTCTCTGAGGGCCTCTCCTAAATCTTCTGATCTCATGAGAAGACATGCAACTGAACTCACTTAACAGATGTTCTAGACACAACCTTTTCCCTTGCCCACCTAATCACACACACACACACACACACACACACACACACACACACACACACACACACTCCTACCTCCATCTCTCTTTCTTCATCCAAGGAGGAATGCTCTTCCCCCACATGGCACAGAGAATGGGTCTGGGAGCTTTTTTGTGGGGGAGCCCTTTCTTTTTCTTTTTAAAACTTTACCTTCCATTTTAGAATCAATACTGCATATTAGTTCCAAGGCAGAGGAGCAGTAAGGGTTAGGGAATGGGGGTTAAGTGACTTGCCCAGGGTCACATAGCTAGGAAGTATCTGAGGCCAGATTTGGGACCCCCTTTTATTTTATTTTTTTTAATTTTGATTTTGAATATTTTCCCCTAGTTAAATATTTCATGTTCTTTCCCTCTCTCCCAAACCCAACATTCCCAATAATATCCTCATCAGCCCATGTGTTCAAGCAGTTGTTTTTCCTCTGTGTTTCTTCTCCCACAGTTCTTCCTCTGAATGTGGCTATTTTTCTTTCTCATAAGTCCCTCGGCCTTGCTCTGGATCATTGCATTACTACTGCTAGTACAGAAGTCCATTACATTCGATTTTACCACAGTTTATCAGTCTCTGTGTATATGGTTCTCCTGGTTCTGCTCCTTTCACTCCGAATCAATTCCTGGAGGTCATTCCAGTTCACATGGAATTCCTCCAGTTCTTTATTCCTTTGAGCACAATAGTATTCCATCACCAATAGATATCACAATTTGTTCAGCCATTCCCCAATTGAAGGACATTCTCTCGTTTTCTGGGAGCCCCTTTTAAAAGGAGCTTTGTGAAAACTTTTGGGTTTGGGGATCAAAAACCCCAAGAGGGCAGTATGACTCTCAGGACACAAAGGATGGCCATGGGGTAAGACAAGAAGAAATAAGCCTTTGATTCAAATTAGATCCCAGGGGGAAACTTCTTAGACTTCCCTGAAAAGGGTAACCGGGGGAGGCTATAAAAATATTTTTCCCTGGGCAGTAGCTTCCCAGGGTAGATGTCAATATCCAGCCCAGTGCAAAAGGCAGGAGGCTGGCCCTGATTACTGGCATGTCATTCAACTGATGATAGCCAATTTCTCACATATGCCCCAGATTCTTAAACATCTCTCCCAGCTTCAGCCTCATATGAGAGACAGTTAGGAAGAGCTAAGTTCATATGATTATGCTTTAGACATAGCATGACCCTAAACAGATCATTTAACTTCTATGGATCTCGGTTTCCTCATCTGTAAAATTTGAAATTTTAATCCAATCAGTAATATCAAACTCAAATGGGAATAGGAACCACCAATCCATTTATAAGGATCCCTTTGTTGTTCAATCCAGTCCAACTCTTTGTGACCCCAATTTGAGATTTTCTTGACAAAAATATTGGAAGTGATTGTCATTTCCTTCTCTAGTTTTTTTTACAGTTGAGGAAACTGAGGCAAACAAGGGTAAGTGACTTGCTGAGGCTCACACAGCTAGTAAGTGTCTGAGGCCAGATGTGAACTCAGGAAGATGAGTCTTCCTGATTCCAGTCCCAGGGTTCTCTATCTACAATACCATTCTAGGATCTCCACGACCACATACTGACTTTGTCAGTTGAGTCCATTGACTTATAGTCAATTGACTTATTAAAATTAATATCATTTGTTCTATCATATTTTTTAAATTTCATTAAACATTTCCTAATTATATTTCAATCTGGCTCTGGCAGCACCCAAAGTGTTGTGTCCAACTGGCCATGTTTGGACACCTCTGTCCTGGTCAGTGTCCTGGTCAGACCATGTGTTTCCTTCCGAGGTCACCATTTTGGAAGGACATTACCAAACTGAAGAGTGACCAGGGGACCCAGAATGGCCAAGTGTGGAGACCAGACCACAGTGTAAAAAGGTCGAAAGAACTAGAAATGTCTAACCTGGAGAAGAAAAGACTTGGGAGGGCAGACTCAACAGCTTGTCTTTAGGTATTTTAAGGGCTGTCCTTTGGGAGAGGGACTAGACTTGTCTTGTTTGATCCCAGAAGGCAGAACCAGGAGTATTAGGTAGAAGTTGCCAAAAGGAAGGTTTTGACTCCATGAAAGAAAATTCTTTCACAATGAGAATTGGCCCAAAGTGGAACAGGCTGCCTAGAGAAGCAGGGAGTTCCTCATCTCTAGAAGTTTCCAATGCCCATTTGTTAGTGATGTAGAAGAAGGAACTGCTACACAGGTTGGACTAGATAAATACCCTCTATGGTTCCTTCCAACTCTGAGATTCTAGGGTTCTAGGACTCTGGGAACCAGATACCTCAAAGCTCGTCATGATATAATGGGGGGAAATTCCTTGAAGGCTTGAAATCAGAAGATCTGGGTTCTTGAGGTTTTTGTTATTGTTTTTTTTTTTAATTTTTAAACCCTTAACTTCTGTGTATTGACTTATAGGTGGAAGATTGGTAAGGGTAGGCAATGGGGGTCAAGTGACTTGCCCAGGGCCACACAGCTGGGAAGTGTCTGAGGCCGGATTTGTGGGTTCTTGAGTTTTAAATGTGATACTATTTAATATTATTCTAGGAAAATCACTTTACTACTCTGAGTCTCTGTTTTCCAATCTATAAAATGGACACAATAACACTTGCATTGCCTATCTCAAGACTATTGCAAAACTAACCTATCAACTGCCATCATCATCATTGCTTCAGTTGGACCAGGCTGGAATCTTTAACTATGTTGTTGCATACCCATGATGTGCCACCCTAGAAGGTTTATATCCTAATCATATTCATATTGTGGTAAAGATGCTTCTTGCATCTAGCAAGGGCACTCAGAAGCCCAGAAAGAGTAGGGGAGAAATAATGGAGGAAGGGGATTGGTTCCAAGCTGAGGCAAAGGCTTCTCCCTACCCCTAGTCTGAAGCAATGGCAGTGGTGAAAACAAGGATCCCCATCATAGAGTCTTATCCTCTTCCATTCTCTCCTCTCTTCCAGGACATGAGAAAACATGTCATCATGACACTATTGGACACAGAACAGTCATATGTGGAATCCCTTCGGACACTGATGCAGGTGAGGGGCCAGGGACAGGGCAGGGGACTCTGTTGTTTATCTCTTCTGGCTTAGGCAAAACTCTCCGAATCTCTCCTACCACCCCTATGTCCTGATGTCTTTCCCCAACCTGAGGGTCAGACAAGGGTTAAAGGAGAAACAACTGGAGATTGGGATGGAAGCCAGAAAGGGAGAGTATTTGTGTGTCTTTCATTTGGAAAAATAAGAAAATAGAATATCTTTCTCCTTTCAGGGGAGAAAAGGGGCCTGGGATGACTCGTGGGTAGCTTTCCATTGGACAAATGGAGAAATGGAATGGTGTATGTCTTTCCAATGGAGATATGAGAAAGAGAGTTTATATCTTTCTAATGGAAAAATACTGAAGTAGGATGCTGTGTGTCTAGTTTCTATTGGAAAAATAGGGAAGTGAGATGGGTTTTCTGCAGGTCTAAAGAGAATCACAAACCTTCTGATTGGGATGGGATCAAAATGAACCCAATAAGTGAATATCTAATCCAACCCAGCCCCAAAACCAAGCCAAGACAGGGCAAGATAGGATGGAGAATGGTATACAGTGGGAAAAGCCTTGACTCTGGAGTCAAAGGACTTGGGTTAAAATATTCTACCCCTGATCCTTCCTATCTTTCAGGCCTCAGTTTCTTCAACTGTAAAATGAGAGGGTTGGGCTAGCTGGCCTCTGAAGTCCTTCCTAGATCACAATTCATAATCCTGTGAACCTATTTTCCTCATTTACACTGAGGCAGACAGAGAGGTGAGCTGTTTTGCCCAAGGCCACACAGGTAGCGCTAGGATTAGAGCACTAGGCCTGGGAGTCAAGAAGACCTAAATTCAAATCTCACCTCAGATTTTTATTAGCTGGCATACCTGTTTGCCTCAGTTTCTTCATCTGTAAAAATGAGCCAGAGAAGGAAATAACAAACCACTCTAGTATCTTTGCCAAGAAAACCCCAAATGGGTGTATTTTTTTAAAAGAACTATGTATTTACTGGACCTGGGCCATATTAGATACCTGTCTAACTTTTAGTTTTATATCATTAAATTTCATTTTGAAATGTTTTTACACACAATAAGGTTGGCATTTAATAGTTACACTATGGTGAAACAACTCTCACCTTATTAATAAACTGCCACAAATATTTTGCCCAAAGTAAAAAATATTTTAATGAATATCTGTAACAAATTTTAAATAGTATAAAACTTGCCACTTGTAGTTTTCCCTGTACAAACATCAAAAAAGGTACAAGTAACTAATATACATTGGCCACAACAAAATCCTTGGTCAAACCTCAGACCATAAATAGATTTTCAACAACAAAAAAAGTCTTTTTTTTTTTAAACTTCTACCTTCTGTCTTAGTATCAATTCTAAGATAGAAGAGCAGCAAGGGTTAGGCAGTTGGAGTTAAGTGGCTTGTCCAAGGTCACACAGTTAGGAAGTATCTTGAGGCCACATTTGAACCCAGTCCCTAAATCCAGGCTTGGTGCTCTATCCACTGTGCAACCTAGTTTCCCCCTCATTTTTGTTAAGCCCTTATCTTCTGCCTCAGAATCAATGCTAAGTATTGGTTCCAAGGCAGAAAAGTGGCAAAGGCTAGGCAATGGGGAGTCAAGTGACTTGCCTAGACAGCTAGGAAGTGTCTGAGGTCATATTTGAACCCAGGACCTTCTGTCTCCAAGCCTGACACTCTATTCATTGAGGCACCTAACTCATTTTTCACCCCAAATAAAATTCACGTGTGCCTAGAATCAGACATGACTAAATAACAAAATGCATTGCCTTTGTACTTCAAGCTTATGAAACACTTTGTATCTCAGTTGATACGATGGCAGATCGCCTTAGAGGGGAAAAGACTGAGGCAGCTAGAGATGGGGCAGAGCCTGAAAAGGCTCCTGATTGAGAGTGAAGCTTGAGCTGAGCTTGGGGGGAGCCTGGGATTCTAAGAACTGAGGGTGGAGAAGGAGAACATTCTAGGCATGGGAACAGCCTGTACAGAGGCGTGGGGATGAGAGATGAAGCATCCTTGGTGATGCCAGCAAGTAGTAGCCAGTCTGGCTGGACCATGGAGTATATGAAGCAGGAATGACGTACAAGAAGACTAGAAATATAGTTCTAGTTTGTGAAGAGCTCTAGATGTCACACAGGAGTTTGTATTTGATCCTGGAGGTACCAGGGAGCCACTGGAGTTTCTTGAGTGGCGGGTTGACTTTTGCAGATCTATGTCGGCCACTGCATAGAGGATGAATTGGAACAAGGAGAGACTTGTGGCTAGGGGGCCAATTAGAAGGCTAGCTATCTGGGGATGTATGGGGATGTATGTGCACCCACATGTGCCGGGGGGGTTGTTTCCCTCCGGGTGCTGGTTTCACTGAACTGGACCCAAGAGGCTTGGGGCTCGGCAGTGACTGTGTCTGCCTACTCCTCAGCCCCATCTCAACCCAGCTTGGTCTTCCCAGGGTTATATGCAGCCACTCAAGCAGCCAGAGAATGCCGTTCTGTGTGACCCATCCCTCGTAGATGAAATCTTTGACCAAATCCCAGAGCTGCTGGAGCACCATGAACAGTTCCTGGAGCAGGTGCAGAACCGTGTGCAGGAGTGGCATACACGGCAGAAAGTGGGCGACCTGCTTGTGCAGTCGGTGAGTGCCGCCTCCTGGCCCCGCCACCTCTCCCCCTGGCCTGCCCCGGACTCCAATTCCCTCACACAGGGACTTCACACCGTGTCCTGCACATTTGTGTCCATCCCACGTGGATACTGACCTCCAGACCCAAACACCGATCCCTCATCAAATAACGACCTCCAGGCACAGACGCTGATCCTGCCCTGCCGCCTGGGTGTTGACCTCTGGGTCCAGACGCTGGCCCTTTTGCCCAGACGTGGACTAATCCAAACTGTCACATTGCTTCATGAGGCACCGTCCAAGACACTAAGCTTTCCTATCCCAGGTGCTAAAACCACCTACATGCTGATACCCCAGCCTGGATACCGATCGCCAAGCCCAGAAACTGTCCCTGATCTGGAACCTGACCCAAATACTGCTCCTCTGATCCAAACACTGAGCCCATCCTGGGGCCAGACATATTTCAATGACCCCTAACCCTAACCCTCACCTTGGCTCACTTCCCAATCTTTACCTTGACCACACTGTATCTAGGGATAAGATTCAGTACAGCATTCCCAGGATCTTCTGAGCTCAGAGAGCCAGATGGAGTTCTGGGATCTTTTGCCCTGAGAGCAGGGGCTACATGGTCTCTCCTTTTACTTTCTCAAAGATCTGTCTTTGCTATCACCTTGTCCAAATACCATCCCTGGGAATGAGCTGAGCTAGGGTTATTGATCCTAGGTTATAGTGGAAGAAATCGAGGCAAGAAAGAGGAAGTGATTCAACGGGTCAGTGGCAGATCCAGGACCGAGGCACCAGATGCCTCACTTCTAGACTGAGCTGTCCATCCAGCCTGATTCATTTATTAGACCAGATGGCCCATTTAGTCTCTAACCCCAAGCAACCTCCTGAAGAAGACCTGGCTCTTACACACATGCACGCGCACACACACACGTGTACTCATAAACATACAGTCACACTGCATAGTATATGTGGATCATCCCAAGAACCCCACAGTAGAGTATAGCTTTGAGCTGACCACAAAGCATCTGAGACTCAGTGGGTGAGGTCAAAAGACCCCAAGACATGAAACTAGAAGGTTTCCCTTTGATTCTTGCTAGATATGTAACCTTGGGTCAGTTCTTTCCCTGCTCCAAGACTCAGGTTCATCTTCTTTGAAATAAAGAGATCGGATTGAATGATCTCTAAGGACCTTCCAGATCTAAATCCTATAGTCTAATGATTATTAATATATACAGAGTTGGCACAGGCTAGAATGGGCCTTAAACCGGACAACCAAAGCTGGGTGGATGGGCTAACACGGATAATGATCTCTAATACCACTCCACTCCCCCAAACCACCTACCCATCTCTTCTCTGTTCCAGTTCTCCAAAGACATCCTGGTGAATATCTACTCAGCCTATATCGATAACTTCCTCAATGCCAAAGATGCCGTGAGAATCGCCAAGGAGGCCCGGCCTGCTTTCCTCAAATTCCTGGAGGTATAGGGTTCAGGGGTGCCCAAGAAGGATGGGGCACATGTCTCCCATAGGAATGGCCTCCAAGCTTAGGGATGAAAGAACCTCCATGAAGAGAACATTGGGATGAGGGGCCACATCCCCCCTCTCTACCCACCCCCAGTGGGGTCATTTTGGTCACCGTAAGGATCCCTCCATCTCAGTATGCTGTGAGTCCCATGAGGTTAGGGATATTGTCTTATATAGCAATCTACATGCAGTAGGCCCTTAGTCAATGCTTGTTGGATTGATTTTGAATTAACTTGAATTAAAATAAATTGTATGAGAAAAAGAACTATTTTTTTTTAACTTGGAGGCTCTCCCAACCTGGAGAGGATTCTACCCTGGGCTTTGAACCTTTACTGAGCTTTGTTAGCTTTCAAGGCTCCGACTCCTTCTTTCTAAGACAGGGTTTCTAACCACAAATTGTTATTTTTAAAATATTTTTATAATCAACACAATATTGATTAATCATTAATTTTATTAGTCATTTAATTGGTTTCTTTTATTTTATGCATTTAAATATATTATTCTGAGGAAGGATCCCCAGGCTTCCCAAAAAGTTATAAACTCCTGTTATGTGGAGGCAATCCTGAGGACCTTCACCTTCAGGCCCAGGACTGTCATCCTTCGGTCTCCTCCAAACTCTCTGAGCCCTACCTGAAGTCTCTGCTTCCTGTACCTGTCCTGCTTCTGAACTTGCTTGGCTTCCTGAACTCAGAGATTAGTATTCATTATGCCCCTCCCTAATAATCACGTCCCCCCTCCTCCTGCCCCTGCCACCATCAGTGAGCATCTATGTCTGGTATCCACATCCCTTGTTCCCTTTTATTCCCAAACTTTGCCACTACTACTCCAACCCCAAGAGTGCGTTTTCTATTAACAATAACATACCAACAGAATGGCATTAGATATGTGGTTGCAAGGAAAAATCAACCAGACAAAAATGGCACTTCTCTTCCTGAGGCACCGTTTCCCACTCTTCCCTACCCACCCTCATTTGGAGTTACCTGCCTGATTGCACTGGGCCTAGCTCTACAATCCCAGTCTCACTTTCAGCCAATCAGGAAGATTCTGTGTACCTGGAGTAGCTGTAGGATGTTTACCCAGATTCTGAATTTACCCTCTCTTCCCCAGTTTAAAAAAAAAAAGAACATAGAAATGGGTACAGCATTTCTCTCTTCTAAAAATGAGGCTGATTATTTTATCAGGATACATGGGAACATCCTTGGCATTCACAAGAGACACTCTCCTTCCTTACATTTGCCCATCTTTGGTCAGTAGGACCACAGTGTCCCCTAACCCAATTGCTGAGCTTCTGGGAGAGCTGGAACCTCACTGGACTTTGTGCCCATCCAGATCATTGTTTTCTATGTTTAGAGCCAGAGCTGCTCCATGAGTATGATAGAGCTCTCTAAGTGAATCAGGCCTTCAATTCACTTCACTTCATTTTAATTTGGCAAGCCCTGATTAAGCCCCTACTCTGTGGTGGGGAATATAAAGACCAACAAGAATTAGGCTTTGCCCTCCAGGAACTTACACTCTACTGGGGAGAAATAAGATGAACAGAGTTATATATAAAATATATACAGGGACAACTAATTGACTCAGTGGATAGAGAGCCAGTCCTAGCGATGGGAGGCACTTTCTAACTGTGTGACCTTGGGCAAGTCACTTAACCCCAACTGCCTAGCCCTTACCACTCTTTCTGCCTTGGGAGTGATCCATAGCATTGGTTTGAAGAAAGAAGGTAAGGGTTTTAACAAAAAATATAAGTAAATAAATAAAATACATACAAAATGAATACTATAAAGTATGTTCAGCCAAGTGAAAAGAACCCCTGTCTTCGCCTTCCTCCTCCCTCCCCTCTTCCCCCCTTCCCTTTCTGTCTCCTCCTTTCCCTTGACCCCTTCCCCCTCCCTTGTCCTACTTCTTCCTCTCCTCTCCCCTCCCATCCCACTTCTCCTTTCACCCCTCCCCACTCCTTCCTCTCCCCTGGGCCTCCTTTTCTTCTCTTCTCCTATCTTTCCCCTCTTCTCTCCCCCTCCCACCTCCTTCTACATTGATTAGCTTTGAGAAACAACCCTTTGCTGGATGAGAGGCAGTTGTCAAGGACAAGAGAGCATGAAAATGGGTCTTCCCTTTTCTTCGGTTTCTGGCTCTGTGTCTCTATATCCATCCCTGTCTCTGCCTCGGTCTCTTTGTCACACACACACACACACACACACACACACACACACACACCACACACACACACACACACACACACACACACACACACACACACACACACAAACTCTCCCTCATCCCCTCTATCTCTCCATCTCCCCATGTCTCTGTCTTTGGCCTTGTCTCTGTGTTTCTATCACTCTGTTTATAACACTCTCTTTGAGATCTCTGTCCTGTCTCTCTCAGGGTTCAGCCTGGGATTGGGGGGATGCTCCGTTCACTTGGGGACCAAAGTTCCCGGGTCCCACCTTTCCACACCCATATGTTTGCAGCAAAGCATGCGGGAGAACAAGGAGAAGCAGGCGCTGTCCGACCTCATGATCAAACCGGTGCAGAGGATCCCCCGCTATGAGCTGCTCGTCAAGGTGAATTGGGGACTGGAAGGCTGGGGTGGGGGGCAGTAAGGAAGAAGAATGCCCGAGGAGAAAGCCACCCTTGCCCTAACAATCTTTTAGGTCCTTAAGCAGATTCCATGCCCACCAGCCAGAGAAGCGGGCAGAGCCCTGGATCCAGACCGTTCAGTTAGGACCACCAATCGGATGCCTGGGCTTGGACCTGGGAGAGAACTTAAGAGACCAGATTGCTCCTTTTACGGATGAGACCCAGAGAGGCCAGAGGAGCTTGCTAAGGGCCATGTGGGCAGTCAGTGACAGAACCAGGATTCCTAGACGATTCCACTGATCTCAGAGAACCCAAATCCTCTGTTTCTTATCCTCTGTGCCTCCAGTAAATCCATCTATTCCTCCTTTCCTGGGACCCTCATGAGAAGCTGGTTTCTTGGGGGAGTTTATAAGAAGTTATTTCTGAATTATGTTTATAGGGTTACAGGGCTTTGGAAAAAGCTTAGGACCTAAAGAAGAAATGCACTTCTCCCATCTCCTTTGAAAAGCTGGGAGAATACGGGTGGGGACGGTCACATGTGCTCTCAGACGTGGTGTGCGTAACTGTTTTTCTTTGTGCCAAGGGAAGGTATAACATTTGCTACACTGTGGAGGGCTAGATGTATCTAGAAATGAGTGATGTAACACCTGAAGTCAACAATAAGGCTTTCATTTCTTTAAAAAAAAAAAAGAGAAAAGAAAATGAGAGATCATAGAAGAAATGTATTCTAAACCCCCAGGTGGTTCCCACATTCACTGAACTGTCCTGACCATGCAAACCAGTGTCTTTCCAACAGGACTGCATCTTGGACCCCAGAAAGAGCACTAAACTTGGAGTCAGGAGATTAGGGTTAGACTTTCCGTGTCTATAATAATTCACGTATCTATAGCTCTTGAGATTTTACAGCTCTGTGAAGTAGGTAATATAGGCATTGGCAGTTAGGTGGCACAGCTAATAAATGGCAGGGTTTCCCCAAGGTCTGAGCATCTACCTTGAGTCCCTTCTGCAGCCTCGGTCAATCTGAACCTGGAAGGAGGGGCCCTCTAGGGTTTATGTCTCCTCCCCAATGCTGAAGCCACCTTGTCTCCTGCTCCCCCACAAAGGACCTCCTGAAACATACCCCAGAGGACCATCCAGACCGGCCATTCCTGATCGATGCCCATCGGAACATCAAGCAAGTGGCTGAGAGAATCAACAAGGGCATGAAGAATGCAGAAGAGGTGGAGAGGCATGCCCGAGTGCTGCTCGAGATCGAGGCCCACATCGAGGGCATGGAAGATGTATGGGGGCCCTGCGGGTGGGAGGAAGTGGGGATGAAGGCAGGTCTTGACAGAGGCCACATGGCGGGCAGGAAGCACTCTGGGGTAGGGGGTGGGCAGGACAAATGGTGCCCAGCCTTTGTCATGTTACCTAGGGCCATGGTGATCTATGGGTGTGGGCCCAGGGGAGAATGGGCCTGTCCAGAAAGAAAAGGATGCACTAGATGAAAGCCCTCGCCCCATGTCCCATACCCATAATGTTCCCTCAACCTTTTATTCATTCCACAAACATTTACTTAATACCTGTTCTGCTGGACAAATCACAAATTAAACACAATCCCTGCCCTCAATGTTCTTTCAGTCCTCCAGAGGAGATATACTATATCAATAGATTATAATCTGAAATATTATATTAGGAAATAACATAATATTATTCATGAACTAACTGCTGCGTTTATATATCTAAAGCTCAATACATAGTAACAGGTAATAAATCCTTATAGATTAATTTTGACTGATTGTAGAGCCTCTAGTTAGAGCCGAGAGAGATACACATTTTAACTAAGACACAGTTCCTGACCTCTGGGAGCTTACTGTCTAGTAGGGGCAAAGACAAGAATACAGAAAACTTGAATATTAGTATAAATGTGCCACTCCTCACAATCACTCACCCAGCAGGGAGGGAAGTTAGGGAAATCTAACTAAAGGAGGAAGCATTTGACTAGAGCTAAAGAATAGAGAAGAAGGGGGAAGCTAGGTGGCTCAGTAGATTGAGAGCCAGAAAGGCCTGGGTTCTAATCTGGCCTTAGACATTTCCTAGCTGTGTGACCCTGGGCAAGTCACTTGACCCCCATTGCCTCACCCTTTCCACTCTTCTGTCTTAGAACCAATACACAGTATTGATTATGAGACAGAAGATAAGGGTTTAAAAAAAAAGAATGGAAAAGAATTCAATAGGAGATGAAGAGCATTCTAGGCAATCTCACAGTTTACTTAGAGCCCAAAGTGTGAAGGGAACTAAGATGAGATAAGCCTGGAAAGATAGGAGTGGTATCAGTGTGGTGAGCCTTGAATCCCAGGAACAATGGCAGCAAGTAGCCCCTTACAAGTTTTGAGCAGAGGTGGCATATAATTAGACCTGTGCAGAAGGAATCAGAGGACTCCCTGGAGGATCATACTTCTTCACAGTCCTGGGACACAGAAGGTGGAATTATGGGACCATCCCCAGGATTTCTGTCCCACCCTAGAAGCAAAGGGATTGGGAGAAGCTGCTGCCCACCTTCCTAAGGTCTCCTGAGATTGGCTGATTTGAAATAGATACCACTGACCCCTGACTCTTTCCACCTACAGCTCCAGGCACCGCTGAGGAGGTTCTTGCGGCAGGAGATGGTAGTAGAGGTGGTAAGACCTAGATTAACTTCCCTCCTTCACACTTTCCTACTTTCCTTTCATGCAATTCTATGCCACCAAAGGGAGAAAGATTAGCCCCTGTCATCCATAAACCCTGAGCCCTGAGCCCACCTCATCTCTGGGTGAAGCACAGCCTTTCTACCTCTAGGCATGCCATCATGGGATCCTGGACCCCACTGTCTCCTTCAGCCTTTCTCTCTTTCCTGTTATCTGTCTCTGGGCCTTGAGTTAGATTCTTTTGAAGAATTTGGAGTATTTAAGGTCTTTATTAAAATATAGAGATCCTTGGTAATGGAGACACTGTCATCCATTGTTAGTTGAATTCAACAAACTTTTTAATTTTTAAAAATTTTTATTAGTCAAAGATACTTTATTTTTCCAATTACATATAATAATACTTTTCAACATACATTTTCCAAAGTTATAAGATCCAAACCATCTACCCCCTTCCCATCCCTCCCCCCTCAGAGATGGTAAGCAATTTGATCTGGACCATACATGTATTATCATGCAAAAGACACTTCCCTATTGGTCATTGTTGTAAGAGCACACTCATACATAACCAGGACCCCAAAATAAAACCAAAGATACACTGCTGTGAAAGATAGTATGCTTTGATCTGCTTCTGACTCCAGCAGTTCTTTCTCTGGATATGGGTAGCATTCCCTGTCATAAATTCTTCGGAATCATCCCAATCATTGTATTGCTGAGAGTAGCTAAGTCTTTCACAATTGACCATTGTGCAATATTGTTGTTACTGTGAACTATGTTCTCTCGGTTCTTCTTATTTCTCTCCGCATCAGTTTTGTGTAGATCTTCTCAGCTTTTTCTGAAATCATCCTGCTCATCATTTCTTGTAGCAGATGGTATTCCATCACCAACATATACCACAATTTTCAACAAACTTTTTAAAAAGCATCTTCTATAGGACAAGCCTTTTGCTCAATGCCTGGAAAGATTTAAAGATGAAAAAATTATACAGCTGGCTGCTCTCATGTATCTTAGAATATTTTAGCCCATTAACAATCATTAATTAAATGGCTATGATGTTTCTCTAGCCCTGTGCTAGACACAGATAAGTAGGAAAGATGACTGTGCTTTGAGGGAACACAGTCTAGTAAATGCCAAATAGCTAACTTAATTTGGGTCTTTGCACAACTCCTTCCTCAATCTGGGCCTGAGTTTTTCCTCTCTCGAAAATCGAGGAGTTGAGATTTCTTCTAACTGACATTTTGTGAATTTAGACAGTGAAACAGTATAGGAAAAATAAAGCTATTTAGCCCAGAGAAGAGAAGGCCAGGGAGGAAGTGGGTGTGAATGAAATAACTGCCTTCTAATAGAGAGGTAATGTGGCATAGTCAGGAAGTCCTAAGTTCAGATCCTACTTCTGTTGCTTTTTAGCTTTGTGATCCAAGGTAAGTCGCTTAATTTCTGTTTGCCTCAGTTTCCTTCTCTGTAAAATAGAGATAATAATAGTATATCCTAGAGCTTTTGTTAGGATCACAAGATATTTGTAAAAGTGCTTTGTAAACCTTAAAGTGATTTTGTAAATGTAATGTTTTTAAATTTTTTTTTGTTTATAAAAACCCTTACCTTCTATTTTAGAATCAATACTGTGTATTGGCTCCAAAGTAGAGGAGTGGTAAAAGGCTAGGCAATGGGTCAGGCAAAAGTGGTTTGCCCAGGGTCACACAGCTAGAAAGTGTCTAAGGCTAGATTTGAACCCAAGATCCCCTGTCTCTAAGCCTGGTTCTCAATTCACTGAGCCATCTAGTTGCTCCCAGTTATTATTATTAATAATTGCCATTGACATAGTATTTAATGTTTTCAAAGCACTCTAAATATTCCTTTATATGATTCTCACAACAATCCTAACAGGCAAAGTAGGTTCTTTATTATTATTATTAACTTGACAGATGAGGAAATTGAGTCAGACAGAGGTTAAATGAGTTGCCCAGGGTCACATACCTACTAAGTCTCTGAAGTCAAATTTGAATTCAGGTCTTTCCAACTCCAGGCCCAGCACTCTGTTCACTGCACCACCTAGCTGCCTCTAATTAATTCTTAATATCTACAGATTGCTTACCATCTCTAAGTGGGAGGAGGGAGGGAAGGAAGGATCTTATAATTTTGGGAAATGTATATTGAGAATTATTATTACATTTAATTTGGAAAATTAAATATATTTGAATTTTAAAAGTAAAAACAAAAACAATCTTAATATCTGAAGAATTCTCACAGGACAGAAGGAGCAGACTAATTCTGTGTGTCACCAAAAGGAACAATTAGGAGCCATGTGGGAAAGTCAGATGGAGGCTGATTTGGACTCAGGAGAAAGGAGAAGCAATTGATTTCGGAAGTTCCTTATATAGCTCTACATCCTAGAACTTTCTAACAATCAGAAATGTCCCAAAATGCAATAGGGAGGAAATGTACTTCTTGTCACTGAACTTATCCACATAGAGGCTGGATGGGACCCAATCAGGAAGGCTGTAAAGAGAGTGCCTGTATTGAGGTTGGGGGGTGGGGGCAGAGTAGAACCAGATGCCTTCTGAAGTCCCCAAGAATAGATGATGCTAATAATTAAATCTTCAAATGAGTTCTAAATTTTGTATTCCAAAACCCCCTTCCTCCACATTCAGAATAACAAGGGTAGGTGATGTCCACGTAACCTAACTGGTCAGTAGTGGAGCTGTAGCCCTGAACCAGGGCTCCTGACTCCCAATCCAGTGTTCTTTTGCCAAATTGCATGCTGCTCCTTTGCCCCTCACAACCAGTGAGGGAGGCAACATCCCAAGAAAGGGTGCTGAAAGCAAGAGAAGGACAGGGACTTACCCAAGGTCATAGCACAAAATGGTAGCAGAGCTGGGTCTAGAATCCAGATCTCCCAACATTTAGGTCAGGGCCCTTCCCACTGTGCCACACTGTCTCTCTTACCTCCTCTCCCTCAGGATCCTGGCCTGAGCTATCTCTCCCTCTTCTGCAGAAGGCAGTTGGTGGCAAGAAGGACCGATCCCTCTTCCTCTTCAGTGACCTCCTGGTCTGCACCACCCTGAAGCGGAAATCTGGCTCCCTGCGGAGAAGTTCCATGAGTCTGTGAGTGATGGACTGATGAGGGGGCCCTTAGCAGGGGCAGGGGCAGGGGCAGGATCAAGGTTCCACCAGTCAGTCTCTCAAACCAGGGATACCATGCCACACCCTACCCCCACTTCTTCCACCCCATCTATCTCATTTTCTCTGCTTTCTTCCTCTGGGGGTTATTCATTCATTCATTTCTTCAACAAATATTTATCGAGTACATTACTGCCCCCTTTCAAGGATAATGGCCATAATCCAAGGGGCATAGACATAAATTTCAGGGGGGTCTGTGAACTCGAATGAAAAAAATGTACCTTTATTTTCCACTCACCCACTAACCTCTGACTGAAGATTAACATTTCCGTAAATTATTTTCAAACATGTTTCTAAGAGGGGTCCAAAGGCTTCACCAAACCGACACACAAAAAGGATTGAGAACCTCTGCTCTATCTAAAGGGAAGGACAGGCACTAAAGATCTCTAATATGAGAGAGATAAGGGCAAAGGAGAGCTTTAGATCCAGAGTTCTGACTGATGGGAAGAGGGAGAAACCACCTTCACTGGAGTGTCATGGAAGAGATGGCACTGAAGGAAAGAAGGGCCTTCAGATGATAGATACAAGAGGAAGTCCATTCCAGGACCCAGTTTCTGTGGATAAATGGCTGCCTTCCCAGGATTTCCGGCTATCTTCTATTTTTTGTTGGCCTCATTCCTGGACCCTTCCCAGCTTCCCAGTGTCTCTTGGGGGAATGATGGGGAGTGATCTGTCCTGGGAGTTAGGTCATCACATTTCTAGTCCCAGTTCTGCCACAAACCCTCTGCATGATATAGAGAAGGTCTTAATTTCTTTCTGTGGCTCATTTTTTCTATTTGTAAAATGAAGGGGTTAGAAGAGATCATTTCGAAGGCCTAACATTTCCAGCTCTAACATTCTCTATGTTCTAATGCCCTTTCCAATTCTGACATTCTTTGAATCTGAGTCTGAGCTGATGCTGGGGACCTTTTGACTCCCATCGATATCTCATGCCATCCCCTCTCTCTGCAGCTATACAGCCGCCAGCGTCATTGATATAGCTAGCAAGTACAAACTACTGTGGAAACTGCCCCTGGAGGATGCAGACATCATCAAAGGTAAAGTCAAACTTCCACTGAGAGGCCGTGGTTATCCTGATCAGAAGAAAAGGCATAGCCCGGTCCCTTAGGGAGCCCCACAAGCTGAAGGGAAATGCTTAGCTACTAAAAATACCACGGAGAGTTCTTCATACAGCAAATACTTGTAAAGCAAATCTATTAGGGAGAAAAGCTGTGTACAAACTATGGTCGCCACTGGCATTTCCCCCTGCCCTTTTTTAATTTAGAATATTTTTCCATGGTTATATGATTCATGATTCCTCCCTCCCACCCCTCACTCTTTCCTCCCCCACCCCCTGAAGCTGACAGGCATTTCCACTGAGTTATACATTATTGTATCATTGTTCAAAACCTATTTCCATGTTATTCATATTTGCAGTAGAGCAATCTTTTAACATTGAAACTATAATCAAATCTCCATCATACTATATGATCCATCATATGTTTTTCTTCTGCATTTCTGTTTCCACAGTTCTTTCTCTGGATGTCCTGGGTCATTGCATTGCGGCTAGTAGAAAAGTCTATTACGTTTGATTGTGCCACAGTGTATTAGTCTCTGTGTACAATGTTCTTATGGTTCTGCTCCTTTCACTCTGCATCAGTTCTTAGAGGTCTTTCTAGTTCACATGGAATTCCTCCAGTTCATTATTCCTTTGAGCACAATAGTGTTCCATCACCAACAGATACCACAATTTGTTCAGTCATTCCCCAATCGAAGGGCATCCCTTCATTTTCCAATTTTTTGCCATCATAAAGAGTACAGCTATAAATATTTTTGTACAAGTCTTTTTCCTTATTATCTCTTTGGGGTACAAACCCAGCAGTGGTATGGCTGGATCAAAGGGCAGACTGTCTTTTTAAAGCCCTTTGAGCATAATATGGTTAGACCAATTCACAACTCCACCAGCAGCCACTGGCATTTATTAATAGGGTTGCCTATTGACCTTCCTATTCAGAAAAGTAAAAAAAATTCCTACACTGAGAGAGTTCATACTAAATGTCTTCTGGGGTCTCCTTCAGCTCCAAGACTTTAAGGGTCTACATATCTATAAGTCTCCAAGCTGAATTCTTTGTTCTTAAGCTTCTAGGTAGTGAAGGGATAAAGTCCTGGGCCTGAAGTCAGGAAGATTCAAATTCCAATCTAATTTCTTACTTATTAGCTGTGTGACTCTGGACAAGTCACTTAACCTATTTATCTCAGTTTCTTCATCTGTAAAATGGGATTAATAATAGCACCTATCTCCCAAAGTTGTTGTAATTCTATAATGAGGCTATATAATTGTAAATTGTAGGTTTCTAAAATTATACATTTTAAAATTCAAATTGAATATATTTAAGATTCTAAATGTTATACTTCTAAGTAGGAGTGTACTGAAGCCAACTCCTTGCCCGCTCCAGTGTGAACGTTTACATCTTGGGAACTGACAAATACTATACAAATCAGAGCTTGATTTATTGTTTTGTTGATTGTTTGCACTTAAGTGATGGAGAAACTGTTAATGCAAATTAAGCCTAAAGAATGTCTTATATAATCCCGTTAAATATTTACCAGCACACCACTGATTCTTAGTTGCTTATTTCTAAGCTCAGGCATTCTAAAATTCTAAATTGTTTGTATAAAAGATTCTGTAGTCTAAGATTCTAAATTGTACTACTTCTCTATAAGTCTAAGCTTAAATCTTCTAAGACATTTCATTCTAAGATTCTAAATTGCATAATCCTAAGAGTCTATATTCTGAGATTCTGAGTTTAATATTTCTAACATTTTTCATCTTGAAATTCTAAATTATATAATTTAAAGATTCTAAATTCTAGGTTTCAAACTTTATGCTTCTAAGGTTTTGCATTCTAATATTCTAAATCTACATCCTAATATTCTAAATTATATATTTCTGATTCTGCATTGTAAGTTTCTAATATGAATATTTTGATTCTACGTTCCAATTATATACAGTTATATACTTCTAAAATTCTATATTCTAAGATTCTAAATTACATGTTTCTAATGTTACACTTTCTGATATTCTATAGTAAAGATTCTAAAACTTACATTCCTCAGATTTTGGTTTTTAAGATTCAATTTAAGATTTAAGATACAGCCAGGCAAGCTAACAATATTATAACTTCAAATAAAGCTTTCTTGTATTTTAAAATATTTTTTTAAAATCTTAGCGTGCTAGCTATACAATTTAAGATTCTAAATTAAATTCTATGATTCTGCATTCTAAGATTTTAAAATTGACTTCTAAATTGAATACTTATAAGATTCTTTATTCAAGAATACTGTTTCTATATTTTAAGATTATAAATTGCATATTTCTCACACTCTGAGAGTGTAAGATTCTGAATTGCTTACTTCTAAGATTCTAAAGTTTTTCTAATATTCTTTAATCTAAGATACTAAAGTGAATACTCAGATATTTTATGTTGCAATATTCTAACTTGTTTACTTTTTATATCATGTATTCTAAGATTCTAAATTGAATAATTCTAATGTTCTAAATTTAGTACCTTTAAGATTCTGCATTCTAACTTTTTTTTTTAATACTTTTATTTTTTTTTAAACCCTTAACTTCTGTGTATTGGTTCTTAGGTGGAAGAGTGGTAAGGGTGGGCAATGGGGGGGGTCAAGTGACTTGCTCAGGGTCACACAGCTGGGAAGTGTCTAAGGCTGGATTTGAACCTAGGACCTCCCATCTCTAGGCCTGACTCTCAATCCACTGAGCTACCCAGCTGCCCCCTGCATTCTAACTTTTTAAATCAGATACTTCTTGGATTTTTTATATTAGATTCAAAATTTTATGCTTCTAAAATTCTGCATTCTAAAACTCTTAATCATATCCTTCTAAATTTTTGCATTCTAAGATTCTAAATTTCTTACTTCTAAGATTCTGTGTTCTACAACTCTAAATTAAATCCTAAACATTTTAACTGAATTCAAAGTTTCTACATTATTAGAATTTAAATTGTATGATTCTAAGATGCTTCATTGAATGCTTCTATCTTCATTCAAAGATACTAAAGCAGGAGTTAACAAACTACTGGCATCCTGTTGGCAAGCTAACAATAATTTTTACAACTTTGAATAAAGTTTTATTCTACTTTTAAATGTAAAAAAAAATCCCTGCTCTAAATCATTTACTTCTAAGATTTTAAATTACAAGCTTTTAAGTTGAATACTTCTGAAAGTTAAGTCATATTCCTGTGAGATTCTGCCTTCTAAGATTCTAACGTGAATAATTGATAAATTGTCTTTTTTTAATAGCCTATATCATAGGATTGAGCATTCTAAGGCTTTAAATTAAAACCTTCTAAGATTCTAAATTGTATCTGTCTAAAATCTAGATTCTAAGATTCAAATTTTTATACTTCTAATGTTTAATTTTAAGAATTTTCATTCTATGAATCTAATTGAAAATTTCAGAGATTCTATATTCCAAATTCTAAATTATATACTTTTTACTCTAAATTTTAAGAATCTTGATGGAATACATCTAAATTTCTGCGTTCTAAGATTATAACTTTGTAAATACTTATATTCTATCTTCTAGGATTTTTAATTCTAATATTTTAAATCAAATACATCTAAGATTCTGTGTTATTTTTTAGGTCTGTAACCAGTCCACGTTCATGAAATTCTTTGTTTTTATATATAATAGTTTCCACTTGAATGCAATAACAATTTTTAAAATTCACTTCCCCAAACTTTTGAGTTCTAAATTCTATCCCTTCATGCAGTTTGATTTAGTTATAACATATGTGATAAGATTCCATATTCTAAGATTATAAAATACGTGCTTCTCAGATACTAAAGGCTAATGATCAAAATTATATATTCTAAATTTCTTTGTCTTGGGATTGTAAACTTGAATGGATAATTCTGAGACTGTTTTTTTTTTAATTCCAAATAGACTACTCTGAGCCATCCCAGAGTCTAAATTGTTAACTTTTAATAATCTAAAATTTATACAAACTGAATGTTTCTCTGATTCAACATTATAATCTAAATTTTATATGTCTACATTCTAATATCTTATTTTATTAAAAGGCAACACTTTAAAGTTCTGGACTCTACATTATATAATTCCCAGACTTTACATTGTATTTGAGATTTGAAATTATATATATCCAGTAGTCAAAATGTTATCATTCATGATTCTGCCTTCTAAGATTCCAAACTGTATAGTTCTAAGATTCTTAAATTAATACTCCTAAAATTCTGCAATCTTCAAAGATTCTGAAGATGTGTTCTAAGATTCTTGTGCTAAGATACTAATCTGGAACCCTCCAAGAGGTATAATTCAATATTTTTAATATTCTACATTCTAAGACTCAAAACCCTGCATTCTCTTATTCTAAAAAGTATTGAATTGAATACTTCTAAATTGAATACTTCTAAGATTCTCCATTCTAAATACTTCTGAGTTTCTGCAATGTACAAGTATACTTAAATACTTCTAGGGTTCTTCATTCTAATATTCTAAATGGAATACTTATTATCAAATACTTATTATCTTGTCAACTGAATACTTCTCAAATTCTACATTCAAAACTTTAAAAAATTTTATTCTTATATTCTAAATTCTATGTTTTTCAAATTCTGAATTCGAAGATTCTTCATCCTCCAAGTCTAATTAAATACATCTAACTCTAAACTCTATACCTCAGATCCTACATTTTATAATTCTAAGAAACTATACATCCAAAATTCTGCAATCTATGTATAGTTCTAAGATTTATATCCAAATTGTGTTTAAACTGCTTTGTTTTCTATCAATTTTTAAGATTCTAAATTGCTTGCTTCCAAGATTCTTTGTTCTAATATTCCACATAATCCAAATTACTTCTAAGATTTTAAATTAAACATTTGTAAAAATTTTACCTACTAAGATCCAAATTATATACATCTAAGATTCTGAGACTCTGAGTTGAATATCTGAATTTCTGCCAGATTCTAATTTATTTACTTCTAAGAATCTATGTTCTCAAATAAAAATGTATTCATTCTGTGATTTTAAATTATTTAGTTCTATGAATTTTCACTCCTAAGATTCTAAATTGTTTATTCTGCATTCTAGGATTCTGCATCTAAGAATCTATATTCCATGATTCTAAAATTTTTATATCTGAAATTCTGCATTCTCATACCCTAAATTGAGTTCTTCCAAGATTTTACATTCTAAGAAGCAAATTAATATATTTTAAGATTCCACATTTTTAATTCAAATATTTCTAAGTTTCTGAATTCTAGAATATTTTCTAAATATCATCATTCTAAGATGATGGAATCCAAATAATTCTAAGATTCTGCATTTTAGGATACTAAATTTCATACTTAATAGATTTAGCATTCTAATTGTATACATCAATGATTCTACATTATAATATTCAAAATTGACCACTTATAAGACAATGTAATACTTTAAGATTCTAAATTGAATGCTCAGATTCTACTGTATATAATTCAAAATATTTTGCTTTTAAGGGTTTCTGAGATTTTATATTTCTATGATTCTGCATTATAAAAATCTCAATTGTGTACTTTAAGATTCTGAATTGTGTATTTCTAATATTTTATATTGTCAAATTCTGCATTGTAAGATTCTAAATTGTTCAGTTCTAAGATTCTGCAGTCTAAAATTATACACTGAATTCTTCTAAGATACATAATTGATTTCTTCTATATATAGCTAAGATTCTACATTCTAAGATTATAAATTTTATACTTCTATGATTCTGCATTCTGAAAAAAATCGTGTATTTCTAAGATTCTAAATTTAGTACTTCCATGATTCTGTATTCTAAAATTCTATAAATTTTTTAAGTTCTATGTTCTAAGAATCTTAATGTACTAATTTTAAAATTCTTAATTTTTTATTCTAAATTGTACAAATCTAAGATTCTAAATTATATACTTCTCAGACTACTGTTCTAAGTTGTATTCCTCTCAGATTTGGCATCTAAGATTCATAATAGAAACGTCTCAAATTCTACATTTTACAATTCAGAATTTTGCATTCTCCTACTCTAAATTTATTTCTAAGATCATTCTATCTATATGTATAAATTGAATACTAATACTTTTATCTACATGCTAATATTCTAAATTGAATACTCTAGGATTCTATATTTGAGGATTCTACATTCATATTTGTGATTCTGCATTCTATTATTCTAAGATATATATCTAAAAATTCTATTTATATTTTAAATTCTAATATCCTATATTTTAAATACTTCTCACTGTATATACTTTCGAATACCTCTAAGATTCTAAATGTTAGTTATATTTTAAGATTTACAATTTTGTACTTAGAGAATTCTATTTTCTATGAAACTTAACTGCATACTTCTAAGATTCTGCATTCTATTATTCTAAAATATATACATCTACATTTTAAGATTCTAAAAAATAATATTTCTAATATTCTAAATACTTCTAACGTCTCACTTTCCCTTCTAATGTTCTAAATTATATAATCTAAAATTCTAAGATTTGCAATGGAATATCTCTAAGATTCTAAATATTATACTCAGTTATATTTTATTCTATGAAACTCTTTGATTCTGCATTTAATAATTCTAAATTGTTTACTTCAAAGATTCTATTTCTCATATTCTATGTTGAATACTTATTGCTTATAAATTAAATACTTTTAAGAGTCTACACTCTGATTCTTCATTCTAAAATTATAAACTGAATATCTATGAATCTAAATTGTATAGTTCTAAAATTTGACCTTCTTTATAAGTCTTAAAAGAATCACAATTGTGTTAGAGTATGCAATTAAGAATCCTAGAATACAGATTCTAACACTTCAAAGATTTTAAATTATATATTTCTAAGAGAATTCTAAGATTCTATATTGACTCCTAAGAATATGCATTGGATATCAACATTCTAAATTGATTACATCCAAGATTGATAATTGTATTCTTTTAAGTTTCAAAATTCCGCATTCTTTGCTCCTAACTTGTTTACTTCCAAGATTCTTTATTCTATAATTCTAAATTGAATTCTTCTAAGATAAAATATCATGTACTTCTCAAACCCACTTTCAAAGATTCTAAGAATCTTTATGCTAATGTTTTATATTACATAAGATTCTACATTTTAAGATCATGAATTTTTTATGATTCTGCATTCTATGAATCTTAATTGTATACCTCTAAAATTTTATCATCTAAAATTTGCTTGAAATACCATCTAAGAGACTGCAGTCTACAATTCTAAATTTAAAACTTTGAAGATTCTGCATTCTAAGATTCTAAATTATATATGCTAAGAAGATTCTACATCTTAGTATTCTAAATTCTAAATATTATTTCTGATTTATGTAGAATATATATTCTAAACTGAGTAATTCTAAGATTCTTCATTCTACAAAGCTAAACTCAATATTTCTAAGATTCTAAATTATATGTCTCACACTTTACATTCTAAAATTCAAGAAAGTTGCTAAAGCTACATGCTAAGATTTGGAATTACAGACCTTGGGATTCTCCATTTCAAAATTTTCAAGTTTTAAACTTCTACAATTCTGCATTTTAAGAATCTTAATTGTATACTTCTATGATTCTTAATTTTAAAAATCTAAGGTTCTCCAGTCTATTCTAAATTGTGTGCACTCAAGATTCTGCATTTTCATATTTTAAATTGCATAATCTGAATTTTATTCTTCTGAGATTCTAAACTGTATACTACTAAGATGCTTCTTTCTTAGATTCTTAATTTAATACTTCTAATCTGTATTCTAAGATTCTTAAGTGATTAGTTCTAAGATTCTAATACTTTTAAGAAGCTATTTTCTAAGCATTTAAGTTGTTTGCTTTAAACCTTTTGCATTGTAACATTCAAAGCTTAATTCTTCCAAATTTAATTTCATCCTTAGATTCTATATCCTAAAATCTAAAATTCTTGATTTCATGAGTCTAAATTGAGTACTTCTAAAGTTCAAAATAGTATACTTCTTAGATTTTATATTCCAATTCTTGTTGTATACTCCTAAGAATTTTCATTCTAAGATTCTACTTCCTAAGATTCAAAATTCTACTTCTTAGATTCTAAGTTGAGTACTTCTAAGATTTAAAATAATATGTCGACGCTCCTAAGGGTTTTCATCCTAAGAGTCTAAATTGAATACTTCTAAGATTCTAAGTTTTAAGATTTTGCATTTTATGCTTCTAAGATTCCAAATTCCAAGGTTCTAAATTGTAATCCTCTAGAAGTCTGTATGCTAGGATTCTAAATTTTATGCTACTATGATTCTGCTTTCTAGGAATATCAGTTGTATATCTCTAAGATTCTACTTTCTCAGGATCTCCATTCTAAGATTTTGAATTGTACAAATCCAAGATTTTTCTTTCTACTAGTCTAAGTTGCGTAATTTTAAGATTTTAAGTGTTTAAATTAAATATTTCTAAGATTATTCTCAAATTCTGGATTCTGATATCTTAAATTCTTTAAGTATTCTAGTAGTATTCTAAAAGAGTTTTTCTATGAATCTGTGTTCTAAGATTCATAATTGAATCCTCACATTCTTCATTCAAAAATTCAAAATTCTCATATTCTAAATTGTTTAGTTCTAAGATAATTCATTCTACATGTGTAAGTTGAATACTTGTAGGATGCCATACTTCTCAGACCTTACATTCTAAATCATATACTTCTAAGAATCTATATGCTAATATTCAATATATGAAAATCCTACATATCATGCTTGCATGATTCTGCATTCTATAATTCTTAATCGAATACTTCTCCAATTGTAAATAGAATATTTCATTCTGCATTCTAAGATTCAAAATTTTATATATGTTAGATTTGGCAGCATAGAATTCTTAGTTGAACATATCTAAATTTCTGCATTCTGGGATTCACAATTGTTTATTTCTAAGATTCTTCTAAAATCCTAAATTGAATATATGTGCATATCTACATTTTACATATGTACACATCTACATATGCACATATCTAAATTTTATAGTTCTGACCTTTTACATTTTAAAAATTATAACTTTTATCCTTCTCTGATTCTTAGGACTCTGATTATAGGCTTCTAAATTTCAGTATTCTAAGGCTACAAATTGTTTACTTCTTAAGTTCTGCATTCTAAGATCCAAAATTGTATATTCTAAGATTCCACATTTTGACACTCTAAATTTCTATGATTTTGCATTCTAAGAATCTTAATTTGATATTTCTAAGATTCTTAATTGAATACTGTAACTTGAAAATTTCTATAGTTCTACATTCTAAAATTCAAAATTATGTGTTTCTAAGATTCTTAATTAAATGTCTAGATTTTTGCTTTCTAAGATTCTGACTTGTTTATTTCTTCATTTTACATATCTATGTTCAACACATCTAAGACTTTGTAGCCTAATGGTCTAAATTAGATACTTCTGAGATTGTAAATTGTACACTTTTAGATCCTATATGCTAGGATTTACAATTATACACTACTAAGATTCTATATTTTCTATTCTAAATTTTATTTGTCTACAATTCTCTATTCTATGAATCTTAATTGTAACCTTCTAAGACGCTGCCTTCTAAACTGAATACTTCTAAGATTCTAAATCAAATCCTTCTGATAATTTAAATTGTTTCTCAGATCCTACATGTTAAGACTCAAAATTGTATACTTCTAAACTTCTGTTTTAAATGTCTGTTTTACACTTCTCTGATTCTGCATTCTTAGAATCTTAACTTTATACTTCTTAGCTTAGAAAATTTATGATTCTAAATTTTTTATTTCTAAGATTCTACTATATCAAATTGAATGCTTCTAATATTGAAAATTGAACACATCTGCCTTCTAAGATTTTAAACTGAATAGTTTTATCAGTCTAATCTGCATAGTTCTAAGAGAAGACAGCTAGGGGGCTCAGTGGATAGAGTGCCAGATCTGGAGTCAGGAAAACTCATCTTCCTCAGTTCAAACCTGGCCTCAAACACTTACTATCTGGATGCCCCTGGACAAGCCACTTAACCCTGCTTGTCACAGTTTCCTCAACTGGAAAATGAGCTGGCGAAGGAAATGGCAAACCATTCCATTATTTTTGCCAACAAAATACTAAGTGGAATCAAGAAGAGTCAGACAAGACTGAAATGACTCACTAACAACAACAAAGATTCTACCTTCTAAATTATAAATTGTATATTTAGCAGACTCTGTATTCTAACATTCTAAATCGTGTCTTAAGTTTCTACATTCTAAGATTCAAAATTGTCATCTAAGATTTTTTATTCCAAGTTCCTAAATTGTATACTTCTACGATTTTAAAATGTCTTGAGATTCTACATTCTAAGATTCTATATTGAATACTTTTATGACGCCACGTTCTAAGATTCTAATTTCTCTGGTTTTAAGAGTCTGGGCTTCTAGATAAGACTTCCAGCTACAGGGAAGTTCTGAGCCAGGGTCACACAGATGGTCACAGATCAGACTGCCACAGGCTGATCTGCTGGTCGCTCTCCCTCTGGACTCTTCCCCGTCGTTTTAGCTTATCTACAATTAATCATTTTTTGTCTCCCTTTCTCCCTCCCCAAGGAGCATCCCATGCCACCAATCGAGAGAGTGTCCAGAAAGCCATTAGCCATTTGGATGAAGATCTTAATACCCTGGGCCAGATCAGCAAGCTCTCAGAGACCCTCAGTTTCCCCCATCAGGTAAGATCCTCCCTGGACACTCCTTCGAGTTCTCTGGCCTCGCTTCTTCATCAGAGCTCTGGGCAGAGTGGTAGAACAGCAGGTTCCTCCCACGGTCTTCCTGGTCTGAGAGGGGAGATGCAGCCCCCTCTGCCCTCAGGGAAGCCTCACAATCAGGGAGTTCTTTCCTCCAAGGGGCTTTAAGATTGAGGTGAAGACATAGTCCCTTAAAGAAACCTGTGATTTGAAGTGGGGTGTGCTGGAGACAGGACCTCTGCCTTAAGAAACCCCCAGTCTCAGGAAGTCACATAGAACAGACCCTTGGAGAAGCCTGTGATCCTGGGGAGATGCATGATCCTTTTCCCTGGGGGCAGCCACTTAAAGGGGATTCAAGACCCAACACAGAGAACAGGTCAGAGTAAGGGAAAATTAAGTGGTAAATTCTGGAGCTAAGACAGGAGAATGTGGGGAGACACAAGGACTCCCCAGATGAAAGGGATGCTTGATATTGAAGAATAAAGTCAAGGGAAGAGGGCAGGCATTGCTTGAAAGGGAAATTATATGAGCAGAGACGTAGAGGCAGGACTCCCACCGGCATGGGCATGGCCTTCCTTCACCATAGCAAAGATGGGGTCTGGTTGGGCCTTGCAAGGCAAGGATGGGGCAAGTGGGAAACGAAGCCTCCTCTGCTTCGCAGAGCCTGGATGACGCCATCAAGGAACTCACAGCTGCTGCCCACCGGGACCTGGCGGAGAAGCAGGCGCTGTGCTACACGCTCTCCTTTCCACCCAACAAGGTGGAGCTGTCAGCCACCAGACCGGAGGGCACGGACACCTTCATCTTCGAATTCCCCCACCCAGATGCTCGGGTTGGCTTCGAGCAGGCCTTCGATGAAGCCAAGCGAAAACTCGGTGAGGGACCTGGCTCAGCTCCTGTCGAGCCCCAGCCCAGCCATAGGCACTTCCCTCCACCCTGATGTATGTGGTGGAGAGAGACCTTGGCCAAGGAGAACTGGGCTGACCTCCTGACTTCATCACTTATTAGCTGTGTGACCTTGGGCAAGTTCCTTTCCCTCTTTGGGCCTCAGTTTACAAAATGGTAAAAGGAAGGGGTTAGACTAGTGGTCTCCGAGGCCTCTTCTACCTTCCATACTCTTTCCTTAGTCATTAGTCTTCCTAACCTTCTTGAGATCACAGGATTTAGACTAAGAGGAGTCTTAAGAGACCTTCTAATCCAGGATTTCAGAGGTCCGTGAACTTGGAGTTTTTATTATTTTGATAACTAATAACTATATATGCAATTATACATAATTGTATATATTTTTGATAACTAATAACTATATATGCAATTATACATGATTGTATATATTTTTGATAACTAATAACTATATATGTAATTATACACAATTGTATATATTTTATTTGATAACTAATAACTATATATGCAATTATACATAATTGTATGTATTCTTTATTTGATAACTAATAACTATATATGCAATTACACATAATTGCATATATAGTTATATATATAGTCAATATAATTAGTTTCCTTTGAAATCCTATGTATTGTATTTTATGCATTTAATAGATAGACAGTGCTTTAAAGTTTGCAAGGCACCTTACAAGTATTCTCTCATTTGATCCTTACAACTCTAGGAGGTAGGTGGTAGTATTACCCCCATTTTATAGATTGAAAATCAAAGTAGACAGAGGTTAAATGACTTGACCAGATTTGTAACAGCTATGTCTGAGGCCAAATTGGAACTCAGGTCTTCATAACTCCAGGTCCAGTACACCACCTAGCTACCTAAGAGCATCATTTTGAAAAAAAAAATCCATTGGTTTCTCCAGACTATCAAAAGGGCCATAACACAGAAAGACTTAAGAACCCCATTTTATTATCTATTGCCTTTATTATCTGCAGTGAGGGAGAGAGGAAACAGATGTTTAATACGCATTGGCATTCTACTAAGGGCTTTACAAAAATTATCTCACTTGATCACTCACCTCCACCACACTGCCTGTCCTTGATGCTCATCTCTTCTCACCCAGCCCTCCATGCATTTATTCATCTGTCTCCATCTCTTGATTCTTCATTTCAGCCTCCACCAAAAACTCTCTGGACCCAGAATTCCTGAAAGCCATCCCCATCATGAAAACCCGAAGTGGCATGCAGGTAAGGGGAAGCCTGGTAGAGCTAATGCCCTGGACACTCCCTGAAGGATCCATCTCTCAGAAGCATCCAAGTACTACAAGCCCCAAATAATTGTCCCAAAATGCAGAGCCTCACAGAGCCAAGCATAAATTATCCAGAGGTTAGCTTCCAGAATGGTGAAATAGCTTAAGGTCCCATCATGGGAGGATGAGTTGAAGGAACTGGAGATGTAAACCTGGAGAAGAGAAGACTTGAATGGAGAACAAGTTGGGAACCACTTGGTTTCAGGCTGGTCTTTTATGCATTTAGCTGATTTAGCTGAAGCAAAAGGAATGGCATATAAAGGGAAATGAGGAGAGGAGGTGGGAGAGAGGGAGATTGGGACCAGGCCACAAAGGGCAATGCCAGGTTTCCAGTATTTGAAGAATTATCATTTGAAAGATGGATTAGTCTTGTTCTGCACAGACCCAGCGAACAGAAATAAGAGCAATGGGTTAAAATTATAGAAAGACAAATCTCAGCTTGATGCAGAGGACACTTTCCTAAGAATGGGAGCTATCCAAAAGTGGAAAGGAATGTCTCAGTTTGTATAGCAATTTCCCCCCTCACCAGAGACCTCCAGGCAGAGGGCCATTTGACAGGAATGGTGTTGTGAGGATCCTTGGGAAGACAGAGGTTAGATTACATGGATGCCTGAGGTCCCTTCCTATCCCGAGTTTTTTTTTTTTTTTTTTGCTTCTCTGATCTCATTCTTGTTACCCAGTTCCAATAGACACTGACTCCATCTTCTCCTTCCCTCTCTTCCAGTTTTCCTGTGCCTCCCCCAGCCACAGCACCTGTGCTGAGAGTGCCCATGAGGTGTGGGTGTGTAATAGCGATGGCTACGTGGGACAGGTCTGCCTGCTGAGCCTGCGGGCTGAGCCCACTGTGGAAGCCTGCATTGCTGTCTGTTCTGCCCGTATCCTCTGTATGGGATCTGTGCCTGGCCTGCAACCTGGTGGAGGTGGAGGAGGGGGCAGCAATGGCTTCAGGTACTGGGGGCCCCTGGGCCATGGGAGCATGATGGGGTCAGAAGAAGCGTACATGCAAGCCATTCCTCCCCACTTTCAACCTTAGTCTGGGAATTCCTCTTAGTGGAAGAACAGGGCTTAGAATCCAGGTTTGGGAATCTCTAGGACTAGTCTGGGAAGTTTCCCAGAGGAGGTAGACTTGGGACAAGGATTTTGAAGGACCATGAACACAAGAGATCCTATATGAGTTAGCCAGAGATTATTTCTAGAAGGAATTGATCTGGGAGCAAGAGTTTATAAATAACCAACAACTTCATCTGAGGAGTTTCCCAGATAGTTAGGCTTAGAGAAAGTTGAAGAGCAAGCCCTAGATGACAAAGTCTACAAAAAATTCCTGGAAGCAGCAGGCTTAGAATAATTTTTTGAATTGGTATGGGGTCAGGGGAGCTTGGACTGGGTAGTCCAAGGGTTCCCAGAGACAAACATGGGCTCTGATGAATTACCTTGGCCCAGTGAATCTAAGACAGCTTCCTAAGGGGGATGAGCTTGGAGCCAAGGTTTTGAAGGTGATGTTGATGGCTTCCAGCTCCACAAATATCTGGGCCCAGACCCAGGAAGGCAGGTCAGGTCACAGGGGCCAAGGAGAAATGAGACTCGTGGATTCATATTAATAAGAACTATTGATGGTGGCACTTAGATTGAACCCTGCAGGGGCAGAGACAGTGACGGGAAGATTATCAGAATCTGGTGAAACCAGAACTGTGGGGTTGGGGGAAAATGTGACCTAGGCAGAAAGACTTCCTAGAGGAGGAAGCAGCTGCTGCTATCATCACTGTGGTTCTGTAGAAGAATGGTAACCCCCTACCATAGGCTTTGGGGAGGGTGGGACAGCAAGGTCCAGAACTTTCCATTAACTTCCTCTTTGTTGCAGGGATCAGCCCCCATCACTGGTAAGCCCAGCATCTCCCCCTGAAGTGGTGGCCACAGCAGCTTCCCTGGACGAAGGCAGTTCCCAGCCCTGCCTGCACATCTCCATCTCAGGCTCTTCTCCAGAGCTGCCCCCAGGGCCCACCAACAGTACTCCAGGCCCAGAACTCATGCCCTTCGACAGTGATGATTCAGATGATGAGTCATCCCCTAGCCCCTCTGGGACTCTCCAGAGCCAGGCCAGCCGCTCCACCATCTCCTCCAGCTTTGGCAGTGAGTGTCAATCTAGGGAGACTTCCTAGAGGCAGAGGTAGTCACAGGCTTCCTCACCCCTGGTAGTTTGGGGAGGTGGGCAGTCAGAAAGTCAGTCCCCTTCTTCTCCCCTCACCTTTAGGTCCATGTGCCTAGTTTTGTGATATGTAAATGGGAAAGAAAGGAGACAGGATCATGAAAACAGCATGGAAGTAGAGTGATCTGGTTCTGAGTTTCAATTCTTCCACATATTCATTGTGGCAAGCCCTACCTTTAAGCCCCAGTACTCCATCTGTAAAAATGGGGAATTTGAATTAAGTGATCCCAAAGGTCCCTTCCAGCTCGAATATTCAGCATTTCTGAGACCTGGGCCCTAACTCAGGACATCTGGTTCAAGAGATGGGAGATGCCCAGGGAACATTTCTAGAATGAAATAAGCCTCAGATACTAAAGGTTGAAGGGGCTCAGTCTAGAGTAAGAATTCCCTGCAGTCTGTAAGTCATTGAGGGCTTCCTGGAAGAGGCAGGGTCTTTGCCAAGATTTGAAGGACGAGGAAGATTTGAACAGACCAAAAGGAGAAAACAGTTTGAGCAAAGGTCTATACCTTTGTTCACTGGAATGAATCTGGCTCCTGAAGGGAAAGTGGCTAGTTTACCTGGTCCAGCTTTGAAGAGGGAAAATAAGGAGGTTATCCACCCTGGTCAGATCACACCTGGGATACCTTCTGGGGGCCATGTTGGAGAAAGGACATTGACAAAGCACAGTGCATCTAGAGAAGGGTGACTAGCATGGAGGGTGGCCAGAGACCAGACTATCTAGGGATGGCCAAGAGAATTGGGCATGGTTAGCCTGGATCAGGCAGGGGCATGTGCTAGGAGGAAATGATGGTTTTACTATGTTAAGGCCTGGCCTATAAAGGAGGGATTAGACTTATTCTGTTTGACCTCAGAGGGTAGTGAATTCTCCATCACCAGAGATCGTCCAGCAGAGGCTGGAGGGCCCCTTAGCAGGTATGATGTAGAGGTGATCCTTTTTAAGGTATATTTAGGTTAGACTGGATGACTACTTCTACCTTGACATCCCACCAACCCTAAGAAGTAGGTCCTGATGAGAAGAGAGAAAGAGGGCAGAGCCAGGTTCAAGGCCTTCATGTTCTAGGCTGAGGAGGCTACGCTTCCATGGCATCTGCTCCATGCCTAGGCGGAGGGGAGTCAGGACAGCTTCTTGAACCAGGGAAGGAACATGGAGATGAAAGGGCCTAAGAGAACCAACCTCCTTATATAATAAAGAAGGAAACAGAAGCCTAGAGGGAGAGGAAGGGATTTTCCTAAAGTTACACAGTGGGTTTGGGGCAAAGTTTGGACTCAAACCCAGGTTTCCTGACTCCTGACCCAAGGCTTTCTCTCTTGCACTCCCTTTAGAAGGTGGTCCCATCCTCATGTGCAAGGAGACAAGAAGATAGAGGCTAAAGGATTTAGGGGTGGGAAGAGTCAGGAAAAACCTGCTGCAGGGGGAAGCTAGAAAGGAGAGCCAGGTCTAGAGATGAGAGTTCCTAGGTTCAAATTTGACTTCAGACACTTCCTAGCTGTTTGACCCTGGGCAAGCCACTTGCCTAGCCCTTACCACTCTTCTGTCTTGGAACAGATACACAGTATTGATTCTAAGACAGAAGATATAGGTTCTTTAAAAAAAAAAAGTCTGCTCCAATGGAAAACAAATCTATAGGATAGATAAAGGAAGGATGCAAGGGAAAGAGAAAGGGAGAGAAATGGGCAAGGGATCTAGGGACCTGGGAGTCCACATCCCTTTTCCCTCTCTCCAGATGAGGAGATGCCCAGCTCCAAGGAGGCTACAGCAGAGACGACCAGCTCTGAGGAGGAGCCAGAACCTGGCTTTCTACCCCTGTCTGGTTCCTTTGGCCCCAGCGGACCCCATGGTGGTAGCCCTGTGGATGGACGAGCCCTTCGCCGTTCCAGCCGTGGATCCTTTACCCGGGGCAGCCTGGAAGACCTGCTAAGCATGGACCCAGAAGCCTACCAAAGCTCCATGTGGCTGGGCACTGAAGATGGCTGGTAAGCACAAGCAGATGGCCCCAGGGGTGGATTGTAGGGACTGGGGGTGGGGGAAGACAGGGCAGGCAACACTAGGACCTCAGCATCCTAGGCCAACAGTGCCACCAACAGAGTTGGGCAATGTGGGCTTCCCACATGCTCCACTTACACAATGCCTGCCCTCATGATGCTTCAAGCCTAACAGAGGGAGAAGATTATACAGATAACTAAAATACACAAGATCAAATTAGTGCTTTCCGACAAAGAGCCACATGAGGTCTAGGAGAGGATGAGCAGAGAAAACATTACAGACAAACCCCTAAAAACTGCAGGGCTTCATGGCAGGTGCAGAGTACAGGCAGATTTGGCAGGAATTCAAAGTGTATGAAAGGTAGTAGTATAAGATAAGGCTGGAAAAGCAGGGTAGCAACAGCTTTACAGCCAACTTAGAGACAGATGGTTCTGGAAGCATGTAATAGCTGAAGTGGATGAAGAGGAGAACTGAATGATGGACCTCCCACCTTTTGGCCAAGGGGTAGTGGACTAAAGATGCTGAACGAGATAGGAATTCTTAGGCCAGTGTGCTGATTTGTCTTGCTGGAAACACACATGGTTGTGACACTAAGAGAAGAAGGAAAGGGTGGAAGGCTGTTAGCAGGGGCTGATAGATTTGCCTCCCAAAAAAGCATTACTTCCATTTTTTTAAATGGAAAAAAACAAAACTCCAAAAGGCATTGTAGTAGTCCAAGCACATGATGGTCTATACCAGAACAATAATGACAGAAATAGAAAGGGATGGATGTTGGTGGCATTGTTGGGGTGGGAGCCCAAGACACTTTCCAGCACCCAAAAAAGACTGACTTCTCTAAGGATTCTTAAGCCTCAGCATGAAGGCCTGGAGCCTGGAGTCAGACCTAAGGGAGTACCAGCCAAGAGAGGAAGGCTGGGTTTGCCTTGGGCCGGGTAATGGGCTTGAAGCCTTCAGGTGGTGGATAGGAGCAAGGGTAAGGGCAGGGGAGAAATTGGCATCTGTCTCCTGGCTGTGGTCCCTGCAGCATCCATGTCTACCAGTCCTCGGACAGCATCCGCAACCGCAAGAACAGCATGAAACTTCAGCATGCAGCTGCCGTCACAGCCATCATGTAAGGCCCCAAACCCTGTGGACCCTGAACCCCCAAGCCCTCTAACCCCGCTGACTCCACCAGTCCTGCCTTTGAGAGACAGAGGAGTGCTAATGCTTGGAGTCAAGAGGGAAGCTGGGCTCACTTGAATCCAGCCTCTTGACACTACATTTCTCTGAGCCTCATTTTTCTCATCCATAAAATGGGGATAATACCAGCAGAACCTGCCAATAGGTTAATACATGTAAAGTATTTTGCAAACATTAAAACACTTTATAAATAGCAGCTTTTATGAATCCTGCTGGCACTGAATCCCCTGAGCCAACTTTCCATCGGCTTCTCCCAACTGATTCTATCTACCCACTCACTACTCCTTCGCTGACCCCAGATTCTGTCTCCTCAAGCCCACACACTCATTGGGAGCATTGGAGTGGGGAAGAAGGAAGTAGAGAAACCAGATCTAGGGGACAAAATATAGTCTGGGCTCTGCCTCTGATTCACTCCGTAGCTATGAACAAATCCCTGCTCCTCTCTTGGCTTGAGTTTCTTCATTTGTAAAATGAGTCTGGGTTAGGTGATGTCTAAGGTCCCTCCTAACTCTGAGATTCTAAATTCTTCAGCACTCACCATTTTGCCTAGATGTACCTGAAAAACCAGTTATTGCCCTCCTCTTAGCCCACCTCCACCACTATCACCACTCCTCCCAGATTCCCTGAGGTCCTCTTTGGGGGAGGCCATGGTTGAGCCCCTAAATAACTCAAGCTCCTTTCAGGGACCTGTGCCAGTCACATGGAAAAGCTGACTCTTCCTTTCCTGTCCCCCAATCCCCCCACTCAGGTACCTGGATAACCAGGTGTTCGTGTCTCTGGCGAATGGAGAACTTGTCGTCTATAACAGAGAAGCAGGTAAGGATCTTGGGAGCCAGGATGCTTCTAGGTTCAAGGCAAGTAAATGGACACCTGTGACCTAGAAAGGAGACGCAGGCTCCAGCTGTGGTTGTGTGACTTTGGGCCAGCCCGTTCTTTCTATCCCAGCCCTGTTACTTTATGAATCCCTAAACAGAGGGCACCTGGGAGAGGGGGAAGATAGGAGGAATCTAGGGAGCACTCTGATGGGATGCCATCCAAGCCCTCTCTTCTTCTCCTCTCTCCCTGGGCAGGCCATTTCTGGGACCCCCAGAACTCCAAATCACTAGTCCTGGGAAGCCCGGGGAGCCCCGTTACCAAGATGGTATCAGTGTCAGGAAAGCTGTGGTGTGGATGCCAAAACCGAATCTTTGTCCTCAACACAGGCAGCCTGCAGCAGGAGGTACGTGGGGCCAAGGGAGGGGAAGGGCCTCGAAGCAGGGAGAGGTACCATGTTACATGAGGTTGGGGAACCAACCACAGAGGACTCAACCTAGGGCCCATTGGGGGACCACAGACACTGAGCACTCAGTTCTGCCATCTTGGCAGGGGTTGCTCTAGGAGAGGCCAGAGCCTTGAACTGAATCAGGAGGGCTGCCCCTGCCATGTGGTGTGAGCCGAGGCAAGTCACTTCCCTTCTCTGAGCCTCAGTTTCCTCATCTGTAAAATGGGGCTAATAATCCTCCCTATCCTACAATATTGCTATAAAGAAAATACTTCATAAAACCTTAAATTGCTCTAAATTGCTCTAAAAGTGGAAATTATCATTCCCCTCACTGGACCTCAGTTTTCCCATTTTTATAGGAAAAGTTAAGTTAAGGTGTGTAAGTTTGCAGAGGACAGCAGAGTGCTGTAACACCATGCATGAATTAGGGATGGCACCCCCTGGTCAGCTGGCCTTCCTCTCCAGCCAGTTGTCCAATTTGATCAGCTCCTAAGTTTTTTTCCCCTTAAGCTCGCCTTGCTCAGGTTTCAGAGAGCTGGGACTGAGAGCTTTGCTCTAACTCCTTAGCTTTGATTGGGAAAATCAAATGAGACACCAGAGCTGAAGGCATTTAGTTCATTCATTCATTCAACTGAATACTTAGTATGTGCCAAGCACTTTGCTAGCACCTGGGCATACACATAAAACTCACTGCCCTTAAGGAGCTCCCATTCTAGTGGGAAGAAAGAAGACTCATTTGGGGGGGGGGGGGGGGGGGGTGTCAGGAACCAACGAGATTGGGAGAGACCTCAAGCAGAAGGTAGCCCACCCATGAGCTGAGCCTTGAAGAAAGCTGGGGCTTTTCGGAAGGTCAAGAAGGAAAGCAACCAGGCATGGGATACAAGCCAGTGCAAAGGCCTGTAGGTGGGAAATGGAATGTTCTACCCAGAGAACAGCTAGTAGGCTAGTTTGGCTACAATATAGAATGTGGAATATGTGAAGAGGAGGTCTTGTTATGTCAGATGCGCCCAGAAAAGTGAATGTCATCCCTCTTCTCCATCCCACCCCTCGCCACCCCAGCATACGTTCCAGGTCGGCCTGGATCCCAACCGCAGTGTGGCCTGCATGGTGAACTCCAGCCTGGGCGTCTGGATTGCCCTGCAGAGCACAGCCCAAGTGCGACTGTACCACTCGGGCACCTTCGAGCAGCTGGCTGAGGTGGACATCACGCCCCCCGTGCACAAGATGCTTGCTGGTGAGGCGAGCCAGGAACCCAGCGCCATGCTGGGGAAAGGAGAGTGGGGAAGCCAGTGGCTTGGTGGGAGGCATGGGAGCCTCTGAGGACAGTGAGTGAAAAGACGGAAGATGGAGAGGCAAGACGATTTCATGCAAAGGACACAGGACTTAGGGTCAGGAGAATGGGATTCAAAATGCTATTTACTAGCAATGTGACCTTGGACAAGTCTTGTAATCAGTCCCTCCAAGCTTCAGTTTCCCCACCTGTAAAAGGAAGGGTTGGATCTAGATGATCCATCAGGTTGCTTTTAACTCTGAGATCTTGTGAGATCTGTAGCATTATCAAGGTACATTCAGGCCTGTCAATGAATTGGTTGCAGATGAAATCAACTCAGTTTTATGATTTCAGATCCCCAAAGTCCCAAGTTTGATACTTCCTAGCTGTGTGATCCTGGGCAAGTCACTTAACCCCCATTGCCTAGCCTTTATTCTTCTTCTGCCTTGATTTAGTATTGATTAAGTATTTAGTATTTAGTATTGATTCTAAGACAGAAGATAAGGATTTTAAAAATAACCCCCCAAAAAATTCAAATTTGACCTCAGACACTTACTAGCTATGTGATCCTGGACAAGTCACTTACCCTCTGCCTTAATTTCCTCATATACTCATATATATAACACTACCATCTACCTCACAGGGCAGTTGGGAAAATAAACTATGATAATGTTGGTAAAGTGTTGTGGGAGAAGCACTCCCAAATTCATAGCAGGATCTTGCCCCATGAATGGGAGGCTCAAACTCCCTTCAATGCAGAAGTAAGAAAAGGATTATTTTGAAGAAGAGGTTAATGACTGCTGGAATAGTCTGGGGGATAATCTGGTAGCCTAAGAGGAGCTGATGGATAAGCCCAGGGGCTAGTAGAGTGGCTTCTCTGGAGAAGATGGAATAGCAGCTCCATGTGTGGAGTGGTAACTCTTCTGTAGAATAGCAGCTCTGTGTGTAGAGTAGCAGCTTCTGCCCCCTGTGGATCAAGGTTGGCATACTTATTAGGGTTTAGGGGCTAGTCATCTCCCATTCCAAGGAAATCCTCACCTTTCCCAAAACCCTGGAAAATGGGCATGGCCCAATTCAGATAAAGGTAGGGTGTGGGGTTTGACACATACATCATAGAGAAAAAGGAACATGTGCAATTTTGAGGGATCCTTCTGGAATGCCAAAGTTCTTGGTGCTCATGTCCCATGTTCCCCCATTGTCCATCTTGTCATCATTTGTCAATGGGGGAGAGATCTGGCTGCCCCTCTGGAATGTAGACATGGTGGGGGCAGATGCAGCCCAATAAACGACCACTGTAGGCAATTAATCATGTCCAACAGTTCAGAACCAAAGTAAATACAGAACAATATGAGTAATCAGTAAAACAGATTAGGCACAAAGCTGAGGCCCAGTCTAGAATTTAACAGATCCAGTCCAGGTGATTGATGAACTGAGCAACAATGCAGATTTGCAATTAATGCTTGACTAATGCTGAAACTACAGATTTTCAGTTGATGTTTAACTAGTGCTACCTGGTGAGAACTATGGGATTTTAGAGTATGAGGGTCCCTGTTACTACCCCTCACTGCCTACTGTCTGCCCCCATCAAAAGCACTTTGAAGACTTTCAAGGACTCTCTAACAGCTGGCTATTATTTTTCAACTTTTCTCCTGTGATCCCCAAATACACTGTGTGAATCAGTAATCAGATAATAGGAGTTACTCCCCTGCCTTCACAGCCAAAGGTCAGGGTGCTAAGGGATCTGAGGGTCAGAGTTACCAAAACCACAAGGCTAGAAGTAGACATGGGGGAGATGGCATGGGAGAAAAGGGGTAGTTCAAAGTGGTTCAAAGCAAGGCAAAGAATACACTTAATTGGGGAGAAAGCAGTAGATAGAAACAGATGAGAGGTTATGGTCAGCGAAGCCCATTTAAAATGTCCAAGTCTGTAAGGATGAGATTTGTGCAAGGGGGATGGGACAAAAGGAGCCAGAGAAGGAGTTGCTAACAGTTGGTGACAGTTGGGACAAGAGAGAATTCTGGGAAATTCTCTGGAGGAGGAAGGAGGAGGAGAAGGGTTCCAGCAGAGGACTGAGAGAGAGAGGAGGTGGACATCCCAGCTCAGATCCAGTCCTGAGGGCTTCCTGAGGATCTTTCTTTGGACCATCCTTACAAGTCTCAGAGGCGGTGCACTTCTGGAGGGGTGGGGAGGTCTGAGGAATGGGCTTTCATGGTATGTGCCAGAACCAGGTGGAGGAGGAGGTCCTTAGACCTGATGGTGTGGAAGGCTGTAGTCAGGTTGTCAGAGGGCTCATCTCAGGGCTCTGCTGGAGCCAGCTCAAACCCGAGCCTGCTGTTAAATTCCTAATAGGAGCCTTTACACCTCGGAAATCAGCAGGTGTTAGAAATCAGGACCTGACTTATCATTTTGTATGTTGTGGAGACTCACAAAAGTGATGGAGAAAATGTTAATAATGCAGGTTAAATGTAAAGGTGTATCCATCATACATCCCTGGTAATTGGTATGCATATCATAGTTCCTGAGGATGATAAAGAGTGGGGAGTGGGGGGCGGGGGGGAAGGACTAAAATCCCTGAATTTCAAAACGACTTGGAGAGTAAGAGATGGCAACACAAAGAATGAGAAGAGTGTGGGGCATGGCATAAGCAGGTTAAAAGGTTCTTGAACAAAGAAAGGGTGCTAAGGCATGGCGGTCAAGAAATGGTGCAAACTAGAAAAGATGAGAAATCAAGGAAAGCTTCAGGGAGAGGGTGGCTTCTAAGCTGATCCCTGAAAGAAAAGGAGGGTTTTCAATAGGTGGAGATGAGGAAGAAGTGCAGACCAGACATGGGAGAAACAACAAGGGAAAGGATGAAAACAGAAAACCACAATTAACCCACTTGGCTGGAACTTAACATGGGTAAAAGGAAATAGAGTGAATTAAGGTTGATAGGTAATTGGGGCAGGTAGGTGGCTCAGGGGATAAAAAGCCAGGTCTGGAGAAGGGAAGTCCTGGGTTCAAATCCTAGCTGCGTGACCTTGATCAAGTCACTTAGCCCCTATTGCCTGGCCCTTACCACTCTTCTGCCTTGAAACCAATACTTAGTATTGATTCCAAGACGGAAGGTAGGGGTTTATGGGTTTTTTTAAAGTTGATAAGTGGGTTGGAGCTAGACTGTGAAATGTCTTGAACCTCAGTCCACGAAGTTCATTCAGGTGCTTGACCTTAAGCTAAGTCATCAAAGTGCAAAGGCTGGGCATCAAGAGACCTGAACTTGAGTCCTAGCCCTACCAGCAAAGTCCTAGGGAGTGAGGACTGTGTGATCTTGCAGCTCCCAGATTTTCTTCTGTATGATGAAAGGGTTGGACTAAATGGTTCCTAAGGACCCTTCCTCGCCTGTCACTTCCCAGATAGAGTTGTCCCCTGCCCCTTAAGGAGGATGATTGAAGACAGCTTTCCTGGGGTGACCAAACTGGCCTGGAGCTTTGGGCATTTAGAAGGGTAGGGAGGCCTCTGTGCCCCCTGCATCCCATTCATTCCCATTTTCCCCAGGCTCCGATGCCATCATCCGCCAACACAAGGCTGCCTGTCTACGCATCACAGCCCTGCTGGCCTGCGAGGACCTGCTGTGGATCGGGACAAGTGCTGGGGTGGTGCTCACAATGCCCACCTCGCCCAATACCGTCAGCACCCCTCGAGCCCCGCTGAGTCCTGCCGGCCTGGTCCAGGGCCACACGGGGCATGTGCGCTTCCTGACCGCTATCGAGCTCCCAGACAACTTTGACCTCCTCTGCCCCCCACCAGCCCATGATGCAAGTAAGTCTGTCAGAATCGGAGGATACAATAACCCAGGCTGCCACTTTCTCCTCCCCGTGAGGGACCTGGGTGGGACGGGAAGGCCCCTGGACACCCCGAAATTACAAGAAGTGAGTGTGTAGGGGAGGGGAATGTTGCCAAAGTGGGTCACAGGAGGCTTGAAGCTATAGATGGCGGCACCTGCTCAGCCTAGATTTTCTAGGGCACTCCTTGTTTTCATGAAAAGATAGACTCCTTCTAGCAGGGCTTTGTGGAAGTGCTGATTATCGAGCCATGTGCCCTAGTTTTCATTTCTGTGTTTGTTTTTTGTTTTGTTCCCCCTCTTCCCTGCCCCGGAAATATGGCCATTGTAAGAAGTAGCTTAGCATGGTGAACAGACGGCCATCCTGGGCTCAGGAAGACCTGAGTTCCGGTCTCACCTCTGACACACACTGGCCAATCGTTTAACCTCCCAGTGCTTAAGGCATTTCTCTAGGAATAGAAGTTGTAGAGAGGGGAATGGCTGACATTGGCAGAGGCAGCTGTTTCATTGGGAGTCCCCCAGAATGAAATCACATATCTGGCCCCAGATGATTGCTGTCATATTCAATGGACTGAAGAGGGGCAAGAGATGGTTATACTATATAGGAAGTAGCTTGTGGGAGATAGGAAGAAGACCTACAAAAATGGAAATGGGCTGTAGAGGATAGGACATGGTTTCTTATAGCTGTGGAATAGTTAGTTCTTCATGATGGAAAGATAAAAGGAAGGAAAGAAGAGAGGGAGGGAAGAAGGAAGAAAGGAAGAATGGAGAGAAGGAAGAAAGAAAGGAAAGAAGGATGGAGAGAAGGGAAGGAAGGATGGAGAGAAGGGAAAGAAATAGGGAAGGAAAGAAAGTGGGAGGGAAGAAAGGATAGAAGGGAAGGGAAGAAGAAGGAAAAGAAGGGAGAGAAGAAAGGGAAGTAAGGAAAAGGGTAAGGAAGAAAGGAAGGCTGGAAAGAAGGGAGGGAAGGAAGAAAGAAGGAAAAAAGGGAAGGAAGGAAGGAGGAAAGGAATAAAGGAAGGAAGGATAGAGAGAAGGAAAGGGAAAGAAGGAAGGAAGGAGGAAAGGGAAGGGCAGAAGGAAGGAGGAAGGATGGAGAGAAGGAAAAAAGGAAGGAGAGGAGAAGAAAGGAAAGGAGGGAGGGAAGGATAGAAGGAAGGGAAGGAGGACATGGTCCAGAGAAAGTTAGGATCAGAACTGTGGAAGGGCAATGAAGGAACTAAAATGGACAAGAAATGACTGGTAGAGATTGGAAGTAGTTTCTGATAGATAGGAAGTGGCTGTATGTGTGACCCCATGGTGCACATAGCAATGGAGTCAGGAGGACCTGAGTCCAAATCCAACCTCAGTTAGTAATTGTGTCACTCTGGGCAAGTCAGTTAACTTCTATTTGCCTCAGTTTCCTCATCTGTAAAATTGAGATATAAAAGCACCCATATTTCAGGGTTGTTCTGAAAATCATTTTAGATAATATTTATAAAGTGCTTTGCAAGCCTTTAAGAACTATATAAATACTTGTTGTTGTTGGTGGTGGTGGTGGTACTACTACTACTACTACTACTACTACTACTACTACTACTACTACTACTACTACTACTACTACTACTACTACTACTATTACTACTACTACTATTACTACTACGGTCTATATATGCCAGAAAGGAGCTTATAATAGAGAGGAAATAGTTCTACTTAACAAAAAATGCCCTGGGGAGATGGAGAGGGGTTAGATATGTCAGAAAGTTGATTGTGGTAGGCAGGAAGTCATATAATGTGGCAAGAAATGTGACATTGGAAACAGGAAGTGTTAAATTTTAGAAATGGCTTAGGGGAGGCAAGACAGGGTTATAAAATGACTGAAAGTAATGTAGAGAATGGGAAGTAATATGACAAATGGGAGATGCCATAGGAGGCAGGAAGCGCCTCTCCATAGGCTGTATCTTGGGAGAGGCAGGAAATGATTCTATTAAACAGAAAATTATGCAGCCAGCAGGAAACAGTGCCTAAAATGGAAAGTCCCGGGGAAGACAGGAAGTGATGGTTTGAGTCAGAAAGAACCAAAGCAGAGCACAGGGATGTGCTCGGTCGCTGGGCTGGACCACCTCTTGGACGCTGACCCGACCTCTCCACTGTCCCCTCTGCCAGGTCCCGAGAAGTCTGCCCTGCTGGAACGAAGGGACTCCTCCCGACACCGAGGCTCGGCCCCAGCCCTGGTCAAGCCCAAGATGCTGGTGATCAGCGGGGGTGACGGCTATGAGGACTTCAGGCTGAGCAGCAGCAGCAGTGAGACAGTGGGGAGGGACGATAGTACGAACCACCTCCTCCTGTGGAGAGTGTGACCCGGACCCAGTCACGCACCCTTGCTGCCACCCCCACTCTGCACCCGTGTGTGCCCCTGTGGGCCTTGGGCTGACTGGTGTGTGGGCGTCCTGGGCACAGGCATGTGGCCCCACAAAGGACTCGTGTCTGGAACACACCTGGCCGGGTGGCACCCAACGTCTCCCCTCATGGCATCCCCCATCCCCTGCTCCATGTGCATCTGGGGACCACACACGTGCATGAGAACGGATCACATACAGGGAGGCTCGGCCCGAGGCCAGCAGGATGCCAGCCGCTGCCAGCCCCGGCCTCCTCACCTTGCCCTCTCTCTGTGTCCCCAGGGTTGCCCCGATTCCCTCCTCGTCCAGGTAACCCAGGCCCCATCACACTCCCTTGGGGCAGGAGGAAGGCGCTCATCCTAAGGCGGCCCGGGCCAGAGGGCCATGTGCAATATTGCAAGTGCTTCCCGGAGGCTGTGGGCAGAGTTAGGGAGGGAGCCCCACAGGGCAAACCATAGGGGTGAAAGGATGAGTGGAGCCCAAGCCAGAGGCTGGGGATCAGAAGGGGAGGAAGCCAGGCCACAGGGGATGTGGAGGGCACCTCCTCGATGTGTACAGTATTTATGTATATTTTTAGATGCTCATGGTACCTCCCAGAGCACTTATTTATGCCCCAGTCCAACCTAGCAAGCAAAGGAGGAAGAGAGGGAGGCAAGGAGGGCAAGATGTGGGGGCAGGAGACACAAAGAATCATCCCTTCCCCTAGAGGGGTGTCGAGTTCATGCCTGAAAAGAACCTTGCTAAAGAGAGCAGAATATCCTTGTCCGCTCTCCAGTCCCCAGAGAATAGTTTGCACATTCATAGCACCTTCCTTCCCTCCTGGACCCTCCAAAGCCACTTACTTCCTCCCCCATCCCTGCAGGCACAGCTTCACAGACCCCACCCAGCACGTGCAGCCCACCATGCCACATGGGTGACCCTCATGGCGATTCAGGGCTGGAGAAAGGAATTCCCCTGGTCATCATTCCCTGCTGGAATTTGAAATCGCTCTGAATCCAGAGCCAGAGAATCCACATTCAAATTGCGTCCCTGCAGTTTAATAGCTGTGTGACCTCGAACTAGCCACCTCTCTATCTCTAGTCTCCTCCTCCCTAAACTGAGGGGGTCAGACCAGATGATGGATCTCCGGGGTTTCTGCTGCCTGGGGACCCTGTGCTCCAATGATTCCACACTCCCTTAGTCAGGGCTAGAAGCTGGTTCTGGTTTCCATCATCCAAGGCTGGGATTCTCCAGTCGTTATCCTGAATCCAAGAAAGCTCCGCGCTCAGTTCTCTAGAAGCCTTGTCCCATCACTGAGGGATGGGACGGATGAGGAAGAATCAGTTCGCTTCTGGAGTGTCAATCATCCAAGGGTTCCGGGTATCAGTTATCCAGGTTCTTTCCGCCACCCTGAGCCATTTTCCTGCTCACTGGCAGCTCTTTATTATTTTGCGTATGTTGTTTTTGAATAAGGAAGACGTTTGAGAGCCCTGGATGGATCAGGGAGGCAGCTAATGACGATGAGGAGGAGGAGGAAACCTCTGGGTAATCCAGGACTTATCCAGGTCACACAGCGAGTTCCACAGAGGTTATCTCTGGGTTTCCCAACCCTGGGCTAAGGTTAGGCAGTAAGGGCTGGGAACCTTCTGGTGCCTTTCTCCTCCAGGCCCATCTGAGCCCTAAGCCTCAATTCCCATCATGCTTGCACACTGTAGCACCTGGTACACTGGCATTTGTGATGACTAGGGGACAGGGGAGAGGGATTAATGGAGTCAAGAACCAAATATGAAAGTCCCAAGCTCCCTCTCTATCCCACCCCAGACTCTAACCACTGACCCTCCTTCCCTCCTGAGTTCTCTCCATCCTCATAGACTGAGCCCTTCCAGGAAGATAACCTCCTAGTCCCTTCTACTTTCACCCCCAAAGCAGAGTGAATCTTATGGGGCCTCTTTAAGGGACAGGGAAGAGAGTGGTTTGGGGGGACCCAAATATATCCCTTGTCTAGCCCCAGTTCCCCCACCCACTCACCTTCGGGGAAGGATCCTGACCTCCCTACTGCCTGCATTCTCCAAGCTATAACTCCAAAGGTTTAGCCTCACTGGGGACTCTGGCTTGTCACGTCCAGGTTTCGGGAGGGCAAGGGCTGGGGACACGGGTTCGAGGTCCTGTTTTTCTCACTACCAAATGACCATGTATTAACTCCATGGATGATGAAGTTTCAAACAAGTCAATAAACAGAAACACAGAGAAAAAAAATAAACAAGTCCGGAGTGGGGGGCCCAGGCCACCCCAGAATTCACTGATATCCTGTGGTGGAGTCAGGGCCAACAGGCATCATCACACAACAGACACGGCAGATGGGAGAGGACCTATTCTCCCCTCCCCTTTGGTTGCTGTCCCTTTGGGAGGTGGAACAAGGGAATCTAAGAATTCTAGTTTTGTCACTTACTACCCATGTGACCTTTCTCCTGAGTTTCATTTTTTCCATCTGTAAAATGAACCGTTTGGACTAAATCAAGATTCTTCAACTGGGCTCTGTGGATAGTTTAGGGAAATCATGAAGTTATATGGGGGAGAGGGGAGGGATCGTCTCTTTATTTTTGTTAACCTTTTAACTAAAATTTAGCATTTTCTTCTATTATGAAATTTTTTCAAAAAGTTCTTCTGAAAAAGGGCCCAAAGTTTTCATCAGAGGGGTTCATGACCAGAAAAAGAGATTAAGAACCTCTGGACTGGATGATCCAGTTCCCTCCATTTCTAAATCCTATGATATAATTGCCCCAGCTTTCTTCTGGGACAGGAAAGATGCCAAATGTTTGCTAATTCGGTGGCCTAGAGTAGAGCATAGAGCGCATTTTCCCAAAGAGATAATGGCATGCAAGGTTAAATTGTCAAATTGTCCCATAGAAGGAACACTGCCTGAGGAATGCAAATTACCCTTAAGGCTGTCTGCAAGTTTTCTGAGGGCTGAATGTCCCCAAGAGGATAATGACCAAAATAGGAGAGAATAGATGGAAGAGGGAAAATGGATGGAAACAAGAGAGTCAGTTTGCAGGGATGGAGATTGTCTAGGCCAATTCCCTCTTCTTATATGTGAGGAAACAGGCCTAGAGGATTGATGTGACAGCCAAGGTCACAAAAGTAGGAAGAACTAGAGATGTTAAGACTAAAGAAGAGAAGACGGGGGCAGCTGGGTAGCTCAGTGGAGTGAGAGTCAGGCCTAGAGACAGGAGGTCCTAGGTTCAAACCCGGCCTCAGCCACTTCCCAGCTGTGTGACCCTGGGCAAGTCACTTGACCCCCATTGCCCACCCTTACCAATCTTCCACCTATGAGACAATACACCTAAGTACAAGGGTTTAAAAAAAAAAAAGAAGAGAAGACTTGGGAAAACACTGTAGTCATCAAAAGTTTAATAATAACGTAGTTCATATACTGTAGAGCTATTTTCCCCACTCCCATTCTCACTAACTAGTTGGTTCCCTAGAGTATGGTTATTTATTTACATTCCCTCAGGGCTCTAGGATTGACTAAGTGGTGGGTCTTTCTAATGCCCTGCAGCTCTTCAGCCCCCACTAGTGTAGTACCCTTCATGATTACTAGTTAATATCATTTAGTCAGCCAGACTCAATTAGTTGTTAGAAAAGTGGTGGAGTAAAAGGAGTTGGTAAGAACGAACCCCCAAAGCCTGTGACATACTCTCCCAAAAGTCCATGCAGAGTCCAAGGGAATATGAGCTCTAACTTTAAAAGCACATGAGGCAAAGGTAATTTCATTTCTGAGAGTCCTTTTGTATGTTTTCTTTAATATAGTTTTTCTGCTAGGCTCTTTGCAGAGCCTCAAATCTTCATCCAGGCTGTCCTTGGGTCCTGATGCAGACACTGATATCACTTGATCCAGAGACACTGCTTGGATAGTTAGATGGGAAGGCTCACACCTCTTTCCCTTCCTGCTTCCCACCCTACCCACTTCACAAGGGTTCATCTGGAACAATCAGTCCCAAACTGGCTTGATATTTTTTTAAACCCTTAACTTCTGTGTATTGGCTCCTTGGTGGAAGAGTGGTAAGGGTGGGCAATGGGGGTCAAGTGACTTGCCCAGGGTCACACAGCTGGGAAGTGTCTGAGGCCAGATTTGAACCTAGGACCTCCCCGTCTCTAGGCCTGGCTCTCAATCCCCTGAGCTACCCAGCTGCCCCTGGCTTGATATTTTAGAGACACCTCTTAAGCGAATAATCCAATTTCCTCAGCCAAATTTGAACATCCCTATGCAATGCTACCATAGATTTGAGGACTCTGATGGATTAATTAAGACAAGTAAAATTTCATCAAGTCGTTATGTGTTTCAGGTGAAGTGATTTGATTAATTTACTTAATTGAGCCTCATCCTTACAGTAATATCCCTTCTCCTCCCTTTCTATGGTACTTTTAGGCTTATGAAACAACACTTTCCTCTCAGCAGCACTATAAAGTGTAGATAGTACAAGTATCATCCCCCATTTTACAGATCAGGAAACCTACAAGATTCATTGTTGAAGAGACTTGTTCAGGGTCATACATCTAGGAAGCGAGCAAATCATAGGGCCATAGATTTAAATTTAGAAGAACCTTTACTGTTCCTCAAGTCCAACCTCATCATTTTACAAATGAAGAAATAAAGCCACGAGGAGATTTATCCAGGGTCACAGAACTGGTAAGCATCTAAGATAAAATATGAACTTGAGTCTTCCTGCCTACAAATCCAATAGTTTATCCATGACTGAAAGAGAGTTTGATGGGGTCAGTCTTCCCCATCTACTCCCAAGCTTCCCCATCCCCAGACTCCCCACTTATAACACTTCTCCAAACTTAAAGGTGGGGGCCAAGGGATGGAGATGAAAGGTTGTAGGGTGCTATTTTACATACAGCCAAATGACTGTGTATTAATCTTCATAGATAACTAATTTTTAAACTGGCTGTTATTTTTATCCCCATTTTATAGCTTTGGAAATTGAGGACAAGAGAAGTTGTGACTTACCCAAGATCACATAGCTAGTAAGCAGAATCTAATCTTAGATCTTCTGACTCCCAGACAAGTGCTCCATGCATTATGTCACCTCATAGGGAAAGGATGAGACAGCTAGGCAACACAATGGATAGAGCCCCAGGTCTCTTATTAGAAAGACCTGGATTCAAATATGGTTGCAAATACTTGTAACTGTGTGACCCTAGGCAAGTCACTTTATCCCAGTTGCATTGCCCTCTTTTGCCTTGGAGTTGATGCTTACTGTTGATTCTAAGACAGAAGGTAAGAGTTTAAGAAAAAAAAACGGAAGGGAATTCCATCAGAAATATCCATTGAAAGGTGTGGTACAAGTCCAACTGTAGATACCTTTTGGAGTTGTCTTGAGAAGGTCTTGTCCTACTATCCCAGAATCACGTTACTACATTCCCATTTAGGTCTCTTTAATACCACCAGCTGGGGCCTCTATTCCAGGTGAGTCCCCTCTTCTGTTGCCCACCATTTGGCCAGTTTTACAAAAGGATAATTATTTCAAAGATATACCTAGAACAGAAGAACAAGTATTTCCTCCTCAATGGACCAGTAGGCACACTTTCCCTTATACCCCTTTGGTTGCTGGGGAGAGTGAGATCAGAATTTACATAGGTTCTACATAGCATTGGGCCCCACCAAGTTCAGACCCATTGCTGCTGGATAAGCCCTTGTCTTAACTACCACTGGGCTGGGTCCTAAAAGGGCATTGTTGCTGGTATCCTCAAGGAACTATTGCTAGGCTGGCTGTGAAAACCTCAACTCAAGAATGTCAAATGGCTCCTCCTTTTGACCTTCCAAAATGCACAAGTCTGGAGTCTCTGACTTCTCCAAAAAGAATACTGAGGCTGACAAAGAATCAAGACTGTACTGAAAAGACCATGTGTTGACCTTGGAGAGAGAGGAACAAGGCCTTTTCACTTAAAGCATTGTTTCTCACAGTTCACCACTAGGAAAGGAGTCAAACCAAGAGCAGAGGTCCATCCAAGAGGCAAGAGCAAAGGAGAACGAAGCTCTTTGAAAGATTCTCCAGCTCTGCTTTCGCATCTGCAGCCAGTTAAAGAGGCTGCCATTTTCCAGATGGTCAGCGGACCTCAAGCAGTTACAGAATATCTACATCTGTTCCAGAGTTTCTCCAGGGAACTTCCATTATCCCATCATCCCAGCTCTCTTGGAGATGGGCTTCTCATCCTCTCTCACATGAGGGATTGTATCATCCAAGCACATTAGTGCATGCTGTGCAGGCTCATAAATGACTGGACTTAGTAGCCAGTCCTCCATTACAGTCAAATCTAGAGGTCTGGGTGAGAAAAAGTGAAGGGTCATGGATGGGAGTGAGGTCCAGTAGGGTTGCTCTGCATCAAAACAACATTGTTCATCCTTCATCTTTGAAGAGGACCAATGACATCCCAGGGTGATATCTTGACTTGGGAACGAGTTGGATTTAAGTGAGGCAGAGTTGTAAAAAGCTGTCAGCCTTATTCTTTCTTCCAGAGTCTCAAAATCCAGTGGCAAGACAAAAGTCAGGATGCCTGGTGATGGCCCAGGATGCAGTGGATGACCTTGACATCTTCAGTATCTGACCCTCGCTCTAAACTCTCTATAGTGCCTGCTCCAGCCAAATTCACAGTCATTGGAGCAAATTGTTCTCATCTGCCCATTCCACCAGGGAAAGTCTTCTTATAATTGGGATAGACATCTCCCTAATTCACCAAAGGGCCTGAAGCCTGTAGGTTACCTTTTTATTGGTTTAATTTTACCAAGGTGTGAGTATGCTACAGCTTCTTAGAGCCACAGGTGAGAGTTGGGGGAAAGGTGAACACCAAAGGTGGTTGAGCAACCTTGAAAAGGCCCGGCAAGCCCTCACACCAGAGGTGCTACTCTCCTCCCTGAACTCCCAGTGGAGAGGCCAATTGTGTATAAGTAGAGCATCACAGAAAAAAACTAGAAAGACTGAGAAAGGAGAAATGAGTGAACAGTTGAGAAAAGAGGTCAGGGAGTACATAAATTGGAAATGAATAATTACTATGAAGTAAAGGAAATTAACTTGAAAATTCTTAAAGAAAAAGAAAGCGTGTCCTAGGAAACAATCAATCAATTAACAAGCATTTATGAAGTATCTGCTTTGTGCCAAGAAGTGGCAATGAACAACTGCAAAAACCTTCAGAATGGTTCAAAAGATCAGTAAGTTAATTTTTAAAGTAAATGAGTTAGAATAGAAGTTAGACCTCTCAGAGAAGAAATAGGGTGATGAGACTTGGCTACACTATAGTGTGAAGCATGCCTACGAGGGGGTAATGAACTTCAAACTCAACAGTATTACAAGGCAGATAAAAAATTAAATACTCTTTCTCCAGTGTGTTGGAAGACATAATGTCCATACTAAAGAAAGTAAATTCTGCAGTTTACCCAGTCAAGTCACACATGGAATGCTGGGCATCACTTTTGGGGAATGTCATTGGGGAGCTAGAAGAAATCTAAAAGATAGGGAGCAGGATATGATGAGCCAATGGATTGGAGATGACATTTTATGGTGTTCTATGAAAGGAAATGGAAATATTTAGCCTACACAAGAGGAAATAAAAAAGAAAAAAATGGTAATGTTTGTAGCAATGTCATAGAGAAGAAAGGTTGGACTTGTTCTGCTTGGTATCCAAGAAAAGAACTAAGAACAATAAGGTGACAGTAACAGAGAGGTGATTTAGTCTTGAAAGAACTTTCTCACAATTGGAACCAAACAGAAATAAAACGGTTTGTCTTCAGAGGTCGCTGATTCCCCCTCGCTAGTATTTTACAGGTAAAGGCTTGATGCCCACCTGTTGGCAATATTGTAGAGTGGGTTCTTAATCCAGCATGGTGGGGACCAAATGGCTACTAGGTCCTTTCTAATTCTGAGGGTCGGCGGTATGAAATCAATATAATAAAGAGAGTTGAGAACTTAGAACAAACAAGGGAAAAGTCATTGATTTCCTGAAAAAGAAAATATTTTAAAACACATTTCTAGAACACAAATGTAGTTAGAAGAAAACTAATCAAAATGACAAAAAAGAAAAACACATATGATCTCCACAAGTCAAGGAACTGCACTGGAAAGTAGGATATTGTGAAGACTGGCCTATTGCTAGGCCCTATCTGGCAAAAGTGACTCCATACTGAACCATTGTTACACCCACTAGGTACCAGGTTTTTGAGTGACTGATAACTACATTGTATATTATATATATTAGGCAAGAAATGCAAGGTTAGCAAAGTGTCTTGTAAAGAGACAGACAGTCAAGGGATGAATATGTCTCCCATAAATATACAATGAAACAAACATCCTAAAAGCTATAATTCAACAAATCCTTCAGGAAAACTACCTAAATACGTTGGAAATAAAAAAGCAAAGTAGAGATGATTAGAATCTACAGACCACTAATGAAGAAAAACTTCAGATTGAACTCACTAATGTCATGAAGTAATTTGGGGAACAGAATAGAAATTTGTAGGAGCTTGGCTGTCAGCTTTGAGCATTCGGTATTGGAATGCAACTGGGGGAGGAGTAAAACTATCATTTTGCTGGTGTGTGAAGGGTTTGGAGCAGAAGTCCAGCCAGCAGAGTGACTCCATGAGCTTGGGATCTTTGGGATTGGAGAAGCTCGAAGACAACATCTCTCAAGACAGTCCTGGGTAGTGGACAGTGTCTGTTTTGGTGGACAGTTTGCAGGCATTTTTCCCTACCTGGTATCTCTTGGATTATTGGCTGTGCAAGGAGTTGGTTCCTGGTATCCTGAAGCCATCAAGGAAGCAACCTGGACTGTTTGTGAGAAATCCCAATGCCCAGCTCTCTCCCAGGCTGTCAGCCTGACTGAAGTTGGGTTGACTCCATTTCTTGTCAGTTAAGTAACCCTAGTTATAGAAATACCTCTCCCACTCTCCTTCCCCTTTCTTATACATTAAAACTATTTTATTTTCCTTCCTGTTTGTTTCCTCTCACCTCAAGAACCCATAGTGTGTGAGTAGTTAATTTTTGTGTTAATTCCTGGTTGGTGACAGAGACCAGTAATCCCAACTGCCATTCCTTTAACGAAGGGTTATCAGATTTACTCTATCCCTGATACACTGTGCTTCTTTGTGAGTTTAATCTGTGAGTGGCAGTTGCTCCAAACACCTACTGGTTTCTCATAGATTAATTTATATTTATATATTCTTTTAAAACTAAGAAACATCATCATGATCAAACCAATAAACTCTTATTTTAAGTTAAAATTTTTGTAGATGACCAAAAGAAAGAGCATCATATAATATGAGAAAGTCCAAATTATTCAAGGCTGGTCCCCGTTTATGAGAAACTAAAGGAAATATTAAAATATGAAATTCTGAAAAGAACTCCAAAATAATACATCCTACAAAGTTGTGCTTAAATACCAGTAGAAAAAAAAAAAGATGGATTTTTTTTTTCAAATAAAATTTCAAGATAAGTAGAAGCAAATAGGGCATTTGGTATGCAAATTCATTTTTAAAAAGAATAATTGGATAAATAATTAGTTAGCAAGAGCTGAATCAGAGAGTATGTAGGGTGGAGAGTAAGGAGAAGAAGCATGAAAAGGTAGGAGGGGACCAGATTATGAAGGGATTTAAAAGTCAAACAGAATTTATATTTGATCATGGAGGTGATAGGAAGCCCACTGGAGTTTATTGAGAGGAATGATATGGTCAGATGCACACTTTAGAAGGAATAGTTTGACAGCTGAGTGTAGGATAGACTGGAATGGAGAGAAAATCAAGGCGCAGAGACCAATCAGAAGGCTATTGCAGTAATCTAGGGGGAGTGAGGTGATGAGATCCTGCACCAGGAGAGAGGCAGTGTCCAAACAGAGAAGGGGTCTATACAGCAGATGTTGCAAAGGTAGATTTGATGGGACTTTGAAGATTGGATATAAAGAGTAAAGTCTGTGAGTAGATGTCAGAGAGGCTCCATGAACTTGGATTGGGGAAAAGAATCACAACTTATTTTCACTCACCTCTCACTAAAATTTAGTATTTCCTTTCCTTAAAAACCTAATTCTGAGAAGGGGGGTTCATAGGTTTCACTAGACTGATTCTCATGGGGGGTCTATGACACACAAAAGGGTAAGAACTCCCAGATGAGGTGATTTCTAAAGTACCTTCCAGCTCTGCCATTCTGTGTTCTAAAGTTCCTTCCCACCTATGACATTCTGTGTTCTAATGACCCTTCCAGTTTTGACATTCTGGAATCCAAGGTCCCTTCATGCTCTAACAACCCTATGATGCTGTCTCAACACAGAAAGATGAATAGGAAAACACAATTAAGTTGAAGGATGGTTCCTAACAACTAGAATTGTTATTTTTCCTTAACCCATTTAGGGTTTTCTTGGCAAAGACACTGAAGTGGTTTGCCAATTCCCTCTTTAACTCATTTTACAGATGAGGAAACTGAGGTAAACAGGGTTAAGTGACTTTCTCAGGGTCACACAACTAGATTTGCATTCACTCAGGAAGACGTGACTTGCCTAGAGTTATGCAGCTACTCTCTGAGGTCAAATCTGAACTCAAGCCTTCCCAACTCCAATTTTCTATCCATTGTGCCACCTATCTATCTGTAATTGGAATAATTCAACCCATTTCCCTGGCTAAGCCTTGACTTTACAAGCATACCCTTCTTGGGGTGATAGATAACACAGCTGAGGCTCCATAAGCCCAGAAGAAATGATGTGCTCCATGGGATGGCAGAGAACTTCAAAGATCAGGAGAGACAGGGAAAAAGAGGCAATCTGAATGGAAACAGCTGCTTACCTGTGCTGAGACTTCGTGAAATAGTGCACACAAAGGGCAAAGACCAAGCAGGATTCACTGGCACAAAGGAGCAACACTGGGAAGAGAGTGGAAATGGGGTATGCAATGAGTGAAATGACAGTCACTTTCTGAAGAAAGCTATGTCAAGTGCAGAGTTCAGAAGAAGATTAAGGACTCCAGAAGGCTAGCAGTGGGCCTGCATGTCACTAGGATGGTGTTCTGGGAAGGATCCTGGCATCTTCCGGCTCTTCAGCCAAGCATCTTCTCTTTCTGAGGCCTCTCCACGAAAAAATATCCCCAGCACTCTGACTGAGCTTATCCTAGAATTCTACAAAAAGGCCTTTCTTTGGACCTCTTAGAGCCTCTGTTTCCATTTCTGTAAAATGAGGAGCCTGGATTAAATGATCTCTAAGGTCTCTCCCAACTCTGAATTCCTAATAACCTATGATTGATCCCTTTAGCTCACAGATTTGAAGGGCTGGAGACTAGAAGAAAGGAAAGCTTGGAAACTGATCCCAATGGCTGACACGGAGGAATTGTTTAATAAGTTTGTGGATTGACTGGCTGATTGATTAGAAGCCTAAGAGAAGCAGACTCAGGGAAAACTTAATGGAAACCTTCCTAATAGAGCTACTTGAGTGAAATGGGCTGCCTTGGTGTTGAGTTCCCCTTTGCTAGTGGTCTTCCAGTAAAGGCTGGGTGCCCAGTTGTCAGGGATAGCTCAGAGGCGATTCATATCAAGGGGGAAGACAACAAGCTGTTTCTGAGATATCTTCCATCACTGAGAATCTTGGATTTTATGATCATTGTGAAAGGTCACCTCCCCCCATAAGAGGCAGTAAAAAGTGGAGTGCAATGGAAAGATCACTGCATTCGGAGTCCTAGGATCTCCGTTTCAGTCTAGCAACTCACTTAAGTTCTTGGAGCCTCAGTTTCCTCATCTGTAAAGAATGAATTAGTGGGCAGCTGGCTGGCTCAGTGAATTGAGAGTCAGGCCTAGAGATGGGAGGTACTGGGTTCAAAGCCTCACATACTTCCTAGCAGTGTGACCCTGGGGAAGTCACTTAACCCCTCCTGCCTAGCCTTTACCACTACTACCTTGGAATCAATACCTGACATTGATTCTAAGATGGAAGGTAAGGGTTTTTTTTTTTTAAATGAATGGGTTTTGAGAATAAGTGGGAGGTTGGGGTCAGAGTGTGGAACAATGTATATACCTTGTCAGCCCCCAACAGTTGGGCACAAAACTACAGATTCTCAGAGCTGAAAAGGACCTCAGATGGAAGCTACTTCATAACCACATGGGGAGGGGGAAGGAAAAGGAGGGAGGCAGAAAATTTGAATTGCAAAAAGGCAGAAGGCAATTGCTAAAAAAATGTTCCTATGTGTAACTGAGAAAAGAGTAAAAGGAAAGAGTTAATAAAAAAAAAAAAGAAATGTTAACTGAATCCTAGGAGTTGATGAGATATTCTAGAAGGTAAAAAATCTAGGATTTACAAGCAAGAACAACCTACCTACCAAAACTAAGTATAATCCTTCAGGGGGAAAAGTGTTAGGTGAAAAAAATGGATATTTAATGAAATAGAGGACTTTCAAGAATTCCTGATAAAAAGACCAGAGCTGAATAAAAGATTTGATATTCAAACACAAGACTCAAGAGGAGTAATGAAAAGGTAAACATGAAAGATTAATCATGAGACTCAAAAAGTAAAACTTTTTATATAGGAAGATAATGCATGGAACTCCTAAAAACTTTGTCATTATTGGGGCAGTTTGAAAGTTTACATAGACAGTGGGCGTGAGTGTGAATCTATATTGTTAGAGTGATCTCAAAAAAAATGAAAGGATAAGAGATACAAACTAGGAGAAAGGGGAAAGGAAGATGTAGAAAGGGGAAATTTTTTTTCCATACAAAAGTGGTTTGCAAGGAAGAGCTTGTATAGTGGAGGGGATGATGGGGAGGGATGAATAATGAATGCTTGAACCTCACTCTTACTGGAATTGGTTCAAAGAGGAAAGAATATATATATATATATATATATATATATATGTATGTATATGTATATACTCAGGTGGGTGTAGAAATCTATCTTACCCAATAGAGAAATAAGAGAGAAAGGGGATAAGAGACATAGGGGTAAAGGAGATGATAAAAAGGAAGGCAGATTAAGGGAGGCAGTGGTCAGAAGCTAAACAGACTTGAGAAGGGACGGGTAAAATAGAGAGAAAAAAATCAATAGAAAAAACAGGATGAAGGGGAAAATACAGTAATCATAACTGTGAATGTGAATGGGATGAACCAGAATCCAATAATGTTATTTATGAGACATACTTGAAACAGAAACACACAAAGTTGAAAAAAAAGGACTAGATTACTATGATCTATTATGCTTCAGCTAAAGTAAAAAAAAAAAAAAGCAAGGCTAGCAATCATGATCTCAGAAAAAGCAAAAGCAAAAACGGACTTAATTAAAAGATTTAATCAGGAAAACTACATTTTGTTAAAAGACACCTAGACAATATCATAATATAAAAAATTTTACATCAAGTTTCTCTGATAAAGACCTCCTTTCTCAAATATATGGGGGACTGAAGTCACATTCATTTTAAAAATCAGAGCCATTCCCCAATTAATAATGATCAAAGGATATGAACAGGCACTTTTCAGAAGAAATCAAAGCTATTTATAATCATAGAAAAATGCTCTAAATTACTACTGATATGAGAAATGCAAATTAAAACAACTCTGAAACCATCTCACAGAAGAAATGACAAATGTTATAGGGGAAGAGGAAAAATAGGTATACTAACGAACTGTTAGGCGGAATTGTGAATTGATCTGACCATTCTGGAGAACAGTTTGGAACTATGCCCAAAAGATTTTCAAACTGTGCTACCCAGCAATGCCACCACCATATCCCAAAGAGATCAAAGAAAAAGGAAAATGACCTCTCTATACAAAAATATTTATAGTAGTTCTTTTTGTGGCGGCAGAGACTTTGAAATTGAGATGACGCTCATCAATCAGGGAATGGTTGAACATGTTGAACATATTGATATGATTGTGATGAAATGCTACTGTTTCATAAGATGATTTCAGGAAAAATATTGCAAGACCTAGATAAATTGATACAAAATGAAGTGAGAAGCACTAGGAGATCATTGTGCAAAGTAACAATGTTGGAATGATCAGCTGTGAAAGATTTGGTTACTCTGATCAATAAAATGATCCAAGACAATTCCAAAGGACTTATGATGAGAAAATGCTATCCACCTCTCCAGAGAACTAATGAATTTTAAATATAAAATGAAGCATAATTTTCTCTCTTTTTTGCTTTTTTTTGTGATATGGCTAATATAGAAATATGTTTTGCATGATTTCACACTTGTAATTAATTTATATCATATATCTTTTTTTTATATATATTTTTAAACCCTTAACTTCTGTCCATTAGTTCCTTGGTGGAAGAGTGGTAAGGGTAGGCAATGGGGGTCAAGTGACTTGCCCAGGGTCACACAGCTAGGAAGTGTCTGAGGCCAGATTTGAACCTAGGACCTCCCGTCTCTAGGCCTGGCTCTCAATCCACTGAGCTACCCAGCTGCCCCCTATCATATTTCTTATCTTCTCAGTGGGTGGGAGAGGGGAAGAGAGCGTGAGATTTTGAAACTCAAAATTTAAAAAGAAAAGAATGAGAGTGAGTAAAAGTAAATAATATATTGAAAATATCAACGAATGAAAACAAGGGGGTTAAAAGAGCAGGAAGAATCCTGGCACCCTCTTAGAAAAGAGTCAACCTAAATAAAACTAAGTGCCCCCAGCCCAATGCCCCAACCTCCCTCATCCCCTGACACATCCTCCACTTGTAGCTCTTCCCAGTCCAGCATCATCCAGTGTTCTCAAAGAGGAAAAAGAAAGAGAAAATAATCATTAATTAATTAATCAATCAATTTATTATAAATTAATTTATTTATAATAATAGGATAATAAAAGAATAATGAATGAATGAATGAATGAAAAATAAGGTTTCATTCCAATCCAACTCAATCTTAATAAGCATTTATTATTTATTAACCTTTTGGCTCCAGGCACTATACTAAAGACAATACTCAAAGACAATACAAAATGCCCACAAAGAACTTACATTCTACTTGACAGGAAACAATATGTAAAGGCTTCCTGTTGGAAATGGCATGTGAGTTGGTCTTTGGTTCATGGAGCTGGAAAATGTCAGTGTTGGAAGGGAACCTTAAATGTAGAATGTCATAACTGGAAGGGAATTTAGAACACAGAATCTGGAATGTCAGAATTGTCTATCATCCAGTGCCATTGGGCCATATTGTGTAAAGCGCTTTACAAATATTACTCTATTGATAGAAGAAGAAACTGAGATCCCAAATCATCTAACACTGAAACCAAAAAGGCTAATAAATGCCTGTAAAGAAGGAGGCATCTGTGGCCAATGTTTGGGGTGATCAGTGGGCCAAGGTAGACAGTTCTGATTTTTGAACTGATAGGAAATGTCTCACTGACTTGTTGTTGGTACCTTTTTGTCCCTTTGGAAAGGGTATATAGATGAGCTAAATGATGAATAAGAAAGAAGAAATATACTGTTGATTGATGGATTCCATCAAAACGGGTCCAGAAACCAAAAAGAAAATCTTTTCATTTAATTTAAGGCCACATCCCCTCCAGGATCTTCTTGTACCTTTAGACATATTTTTTAGGCCAGTCACAAGATGGCACTGCAATCACTACCCATTCTGTCCTGGCTCTCAGTCCTAGGCCAAATCCCTGGCCCCCACCTCCAATCCCCTAATCTTTTGGAACCTGCTCTTCCCCCATTCTCTCCAGCCAGTACCAGACAGCAGATGATGATCAAGCCCATTCCTCTAACTGAGCCAGCTTCACCAAGAAATCCCAAAGGAGTAAGAGGGAGTCTGAGGCTTTCAAAACTCATCTTGCCACTTAATGTGCTGTGTGACAGTGGGCCATTGATTCTTCCCTCTAAGGCTTAGTTTTCTCCCCTGTTGAGAGAAAGGGTTAAACTATTTGATCTCTCAGGACCCTCCTGACTCTGACATTCAATGCTCAAAGACCCCCTCCGAATCCCATCTATATTGTAAACTTCCTATCATCTCTCACATTTGATTTTTCTATGAGCAAAGGTTTTAACTTGGGGGTCTGTGAACTCGGGTTTGTTTTTTGTTTTTGTTTTGTTTTGTTTTTAAGAATTATAATTATAGAGGACAGCTGAGTGGCTCAATCGATTGAGAGCCAGACCTAGACACCAGAATCCCAGGTTCAAATCTGGCCTCACACTCCCTGGGTGTCTGGGCAAGTCACTTGACCCACCTTGCCTAGCTCTTACCACTCTTCTACCTTGGAACCAATACACAGTATTGACTCCAAGGCAGAAGGTAAGAGTTTAAATTTTTAAAAATGAATTATTGTTATATTATTATACCTGGAATTGGTTCCATGGCAATCCTACATATTTAATTTTTATTAATAAATATAATATAATCAAGAACAATTATATATAACTCTACTGGAATTGATTTCTTTCGGAACCCTATGCATTTTAAAGCATTGTTCTTGAGACTCTGGCCAAACTGCCAAAGGGGTGCATGGTACCTCAAAAGTTAAGAACCCCTATTCTAAGGTATTTTCTGGCTCTTACAATCTGTGCACTAAGAAACTCTCCAATTTGAACATTTCATGCTCCATTAATAATCTAAGGTCTTTCCCAGCCCAAACATAGAGGGTTTTCAGAGAGGACCTGCACCTCTGATGGGAGGGCTTGCTAAACCCTTTTCAGGGTGCCTTATCCACCTCTGGTGTCCACCTTTCACCCAACTCTCACCAGGAGCTCTAAGAAGCTAGAGCATGTACAGGGAGTGGCCAGACTCTGGTAAAACCATTTTGGCAGATGGACTACATAAACAGGTTAGGGTAACCAACAAGAGTTAGGGGAATGTCTACCCCAAGCACATAAAGACTTCTCCCCCTAAAATGGGCAAAGCAAAACAATTTATTCCAATAGCCATGATGGTGGAGGAAGCAGGCACTGGTGAAGTGCTTAGAGCTTGGTCAGATACCAAAGATGCCAAGGTGGCTCAGTGGATTGAGAGTCAGGTCTAGAGATGGTAGGATCTGGGTTCAATTCCTAGCTATGTGACCCTGGGCAAGTCACTTAACTCACATTGCCTAGCCCCTAACACTCTTCTGCCTTGGAACCAGGACTTAATTCTAATTCTAATTAATTAATTAATCTAATTAAAATCTAATTCTAAGACAGAAGGTAAGGGTTTAAAAAGAAAAAAGATGCTAAGGTCATCCATCCACTGTATCCTGGGCCATAGCCACTCGTCCCGACTTTTGTCTTGCCACGGAACCTTGTGAAATGGACTGACAACAAAACAGTAATCTATAGCATTCTCGCTTTGAGTTTCTAAGTTCTCATTCAATGCATTCAGAAGTAAGATATGTTTAATATCCCTCTCCTAGCTATAACATATTGCATTCGCTAATCCAAGGCATCTCCCAGCTGTGACACATTCCACTCAACTGCCAAAAGGATTTTCCTAAATCCTTACCATGTCACTCCTGTATTCAGGGAGCTCTGGTGGCTCCTTAGTCGCTCTTGGATTACAAGGTTCCTCTGGTTGGCATTTAAAGCTTTTTCTTCATAACACGGCCATCTTTCCTCCCTTCCCGGTCTTCTCATTCTTGACTCCCCTCCACGCACTCAGTGTACAACAGAGAAAATCTGGTATTAAATGTCAGAGCTCAGAGAGTCCTTAGAAGTCATCCAATCTAACCCCATCATTCAATGGGAGAAAACTGCACTGCCTGCCTGCTTTCACTTAAACACTCCTATGTCAGTCTCCATGCCTTTGCCCTGGCTACCCCTGGAATACTCTCCCTTCTCCTCTCCATTTCTTGATTCTTCAAGACCCCCAAGGCCTTTCCTAGTCCTCCTCGCCCTCCTCTCCACCCTGATCTTACAGAACCTAGTGACCACCAGGCCCTGGACTTAGGGATGCACTTGTGGTAGTGGTAACCACAGCGTTGAACCCAGCCTGGAGAAATGGAAATTCCCCTTCTCTCACCCAAGAGGGTGCCCTGTTTCTATCTCTCTTTGCTTGGAATCTCCCTTTTCTTGGAAACACTTAGATAAACAGGTTGAGGCTAACTGATTGGTGAGTTAGGGGGAATGTCTACCCCAAGCACATAAAGACTCCGCCCCCAAAATGGGAAGATGAAAACAATTTATTCCTATAGCCATGATGGATGCAGGCACTGTGGAGCACTCAGAGCTTAGTCAGACATCAAAGATGCCGAGGTTGGGGGCAGCTGGGTGGCTCAGTGGATCGAGAGCCAGGCCTAGAAATGGGAGGTCCTGGGTCCTCCCTGGTCAAGTCCCTGTTCCTTACCACATCTTCTAGTTCAAGCTGACCTGTTTACCTCCCCTCCAAGACTACTTTCTAGATACTCTGTATATCTCCTTTGTACACAGATTTTTTTTTAAAACCCTTATTTTCCATCCCAAGAAGAGTAAGGAAGGGCTAGGCAATTGGGGTTAAGTGACTTGTCCAGGGTCACACAGCTAAAAAGCGTCCTGAGGTGATATTTGAACCCAGGACCTCCCATCTCCATGCCTGGCACTCTATCCAACATTCTACTAAGATACCCCTTGTACATAGTTGTTTGCAAGTTAATTCCTCCAGTGTGAACTCAAGGGCCAACTGGACGCTTGGGTTTTATTTTTGGCTTTTCTTTGTATACATCTTGTGCTTAAAACAGTAGGTGCTTAATAAATGCTTATTGGCTGTTTGTTAGAATTAGAATCTTAGTATTAAGGTTAATAATATATTGATATTATTGATATGATTACATTCTGATTCCAAGATGTCATTCTTTTCTGGTCCTCATTTCTTCTGAATCTCTACTGTTTCCTGTTATCATGGGGACCACAAAGAGCTGAGCTGCTTAAAGCCCCTTCTCAGAGCTGCACTCTCTTCCCTCTCTCCCCAGAGGGAGCTAGAGGCTTCTGCACTCCGGCCAGCAGGTCTGGGGGAAAGTGAAGGGAGAAACAAAGCTCCCCAGGGCCTCAGAGTAAGAACTAATGCGGCTTCTGCTGCCTGAGTGGAAGAGTGTTCTGCTGGTGAAGTTCTTGATACAGAGAGATAACTGCATCTGGGCTGATCAGCCCAAGATTCAAGGTGGGACGGTGGGTTGGGAGGGGCTAGGTATCTCAGTGGCTAGAGAGCCGAGCCTAGGGATGGGAGGTCCTGGGTTCAAATTTGACCTCAGACACTTCCTAGCTGGGTGACCCTGGGCAAGTCACTTAACCCCCATTGCCTAGCTCTTACTTGGAACCAACACACAGGAGAGAGAGAGAGAGAGAGAGAGAGAGAGAGAGAGAGAGAGAGAGAGAGAGAGAGAGAACGAACTGCAGAGGAATGGGGGATCTATAGAGCTTAGACAGCCTTTGGTTTGGGGAGCCCTGCCTTCAGGGACCACTCTCCCCTTCCCCAAAGCGGAGAGCCCTTTCCTCTTCCGGAGTCACAGGTTGGCCTCCTTCTAGGCCCACATCTGTGGTAATAGTGACCCTAGGGTTGAGGCCAGCCTGGGGAAATGGAAACTCCCTTACTCTCCCCAAGCTGGTGTCTTATTCCCAGATAGAATCTCCTTTCCCTCAGAACACAAACTTCACGGCCAGCCCGGGCCGGCTCCCTCCCCCCTAACTCCGGCTTCCAGGGCTCGGCGCCCCTTTTGTTTACCTCTCCAACTCCTGGGGCAATCAGACGTGTTTACCTGCCCAGACCTCTCCACCCAGCCCAACCAGTCATTATCCCCCACTCCGGGACTTTTCTGGGGCTGGGTCCTCCCTGCTCAGCCTCCTCCGTCCGTCTGTCCCAGCTTCTCTGCGGAGCACTCTCTGACCACCTTAGCCCAGTATAGATGGCCCCCACTCTTGGGGTCCCATCAGAGTGATGATGCAGAGCCGGTGAGGAGGAACCCCCCCTGGGGAAGGCGTGGAGTTCTGCCACCTAGTGCCCGGGGCTTTTCCTCCATACTAAAAGTCCTGCAGAGCGGGAAGACGGGCCTGGAGTCAGATTGACCTACGTTCCAATAAGGGCTCAGACACTAGCTGGGTGACCCTGGGCAATTCACTTCACCCTGTCTGCCTCAGTTTCCTCATCTGTAAACCGAGCTGGAAAAGGAAATAGCAAACCACTCTTAAAGTTTCTCTGCCAAGAAAACCCCAAATTTGAGTCACGAAGAGTCAGACATGACTAAAAAAACGACCAAACAGCAACGAAGAACTGGAAGGCACCTTGGAAGCCCACAGAATGGGGCCCTGAGGCTCCAATTGCAGTGAGGAGGCTTTCCCAGAGCCCAGACTTGGAGTCTCTCCCTTGAGGAGAGAGGATGGAAGCCTAGGGTTGGCTTCTGGCCTCCTCTTCCTCCCTTGCTCCACCTCCTCCAAGGGCGGCTTCCCCTTTCATTCCTCCCTCTCCCACCCCCAACCCGGCTCTGGTCACTGCATGCTGGGGGAGGGGATGCTGCATTTCCCTAGGTGGCCCAGGAGATGGCACAGCCGAGGAAAATGCTCAATCCTCTACTGCTGGGCTCCGAGTAGCCTGCTGCGGGCTACAGCGCAGAGGGTAGTGGGGGGAACCTTTGTGATGTCACAGAGCAGACTGGAGGGGCGGGAGGTAAGCCGGCACTTGTGACGTGACCTGTGGGCGGGGCTCCGGGGCCGAATTGTTACTTTGTGAGCTGCGGGCGATTCATTCAAAAGGAGAGCGCTGGGCTTGCGGGCGTCCGATCCCGGGCGCGGAACGGCGTAGGGGGGTCTAGTCAGCAGATGCGCCCTGGCTCTGAGAACAGGCGGAGGGAGCCGGAGCCTTGCTCCGCAGCCCGGGCGGCCAGGTAAGGAGTGAGCCCTCAGTCCTAGCTGTGGGTTGCTGAGGCCACTGACCTTCAGCGCGTCGCGGCGGGCGGCGGGCACAGCCTGCGTTCCACCCCGCAGGGAATCGGACCGTCTGGTCAGCGTGGGGATTCGGCTTTGGCCTCGCTTAAGCGGCGCCCGGCCTTGGTCATCCTTACGGGGCTGAGACAATGTGTGTGTCCCACTCTGCGTCTCAGTATGGGGAGAGGTTGACGCACTCCGAGGGCCAGAAGGGAGACGATGCAGGGTGCCATTGCCAGGGTGCGGGGGGAGCCCTTTCCTTTGGGCATCTGTCTCTGGGACCTGTGGCATGGGCGCCCCCTGCTACCTGGACACCTCATGTTCCCCACCGCTCGTCGATATCTATAGCCCACCGCTCCTCCTCTTTTCTATCCTGTACATCCGATTCCCCCAGTTATCTGACTCAAGGAAACTCGATTCATTCCCAAACTCTGTTTTTCTAGCCTTGACACTTCCCTTGTCTTTCCCCTGGATCTCCTGCTTCCCCTCACTCTCTCCTCGACTTCGATCTCCCCGGCCTCTTGCACTGGCACGCGCGCGCGCGCGCACACACACACACACACACACACACACTATTTCTCTGGCCCCATATTTCTAGGATCTTTCACCTCCCTTTTCTGGATCCTCCTATCTCTCTTGATTGCACCGACCCCCTTATCTGTGCCCTTAGACGCCTGTTGGAATCCCTCCCCAAGAATCCTTATCTCCTCCTTCTTCTCAGTCCTTGGGCCTGCAGCCCACTCTCTAAGGAAGAAGAAGCCTTGACTTCTTTATCCCTTCCCCCACTTATTAGATACTTCCCCAACTCTGAACCCTTGTTCTGTTTCAGGCCCTCAGACTCCTGACCACCTGTCTCTGTGTCCCCTGAGCCTCTTGCTTCTTCTTGCTTTGACTCCAAGCTTCTTTCTCCCAGGTTTTCCCCAACTCAGCCCTTCTGTCTCTGGAGCATCCCAGGTCCCACCTCTTCAGACCCCCCCAGTTCCCTCAGATTCCTAGCTGATCCGAACTTTCCCCACTGGGTATGCTTGTGTTCTTCCAGCCCACTGTCTCTGTGCCCTCTAGTTTCCTAGGGAAAGGAGATGGGGGGCTCTGGCACTGGGATTTGGGGCCCAGCTTTGGGTGGGAAAAGGCTGACTGTATGTCCCACCATTGAAAACTTGCTGTTTCATGAATTGCATTAGGAGGTTGGGAAGGAGGAGGGGGGGAGGTGTGTATTTAAATTGTTGTTGGTCTGGGAGCGCTTGTACTCAGGAACCTGCAGGGCTCAGGCTACTGCCTGTCTCTTCCATCGAAGGGTACCAGGCCCTGGGAGATCTGGGGGCCAGCCATCATTAGAGCTCTTTCAGTAGAGTAAGGAGACTGTCCCAGAACATCCTTCCTTCCTAAGCAGCCTAGAATCCCAAGCCTGATCCTATTGGGATCTGTCCTCAGTGAGGTGAGGGCAAGGCCCTGGTTAGGAGCCCAGAATCAGGGAGCCATGTGGGAAGGGAAGGGGAGAAGGATGTCAGCTGCCTGGGCTTCCCCCCTCCTCAGGAAACTTTAGCCTGAAGATTCTGAGGCCAGGTGACACTGTGTCTGTGTGTGGGAGGCGTTCTGTGTGAATGTGAGAAAGGCAGGGAGGGGAGTGCATGTGTGGTGAGATGGTTGGCTAGCACAGGTGACTCTGTGTCACTCTGTGTGAGTAACAGCGAGCCTGTGATCAGAGTGGAAGCTGTGAGGGGGGGAAGGGCAAGAAAAATGAGTGAGCAGCCTAGGGAAGGGGGGACCTTGCCCTAAAACCTAATTGACATAATTAGATCCTAGTCTAAACGGGGAAGACATAGCACTAACAACCCTCCAGAGGTTTCTGGTCTGAGGCTGACGACATCTTTACCCGAACATGGGCGTTCATGGAGGGGCCATTAGTAGACATTGCTGAAAAGAGTTCTCTTCCCATTTTGAAGCTGAATTTCCTCTCCTTCCTACTAAGCAAAAGACTGGAGGAAGTAGGGAAAGTTCTGCTAGAGAAAGTGATCCGATGGTGATGGACTCTAGGCAACTCTAGAGGGTCACTTCTCTCCCAACTCCTCCAAAGGGATGAGGCTTACTATGAGATGTCAAAAAATGGCTTGGTTTCGGGTTGAGTCCGTAGTAGTGGAAAATCAAATAGACCATCACTTATTAAACTCCTAGATACCTGCTGGGCCTTGGACTAAGTGCTAGGAATACAAATTCAAGCCTAAAGAATAGCAGCTCCTCCTGCCTTCCAGAAGCTTACACTCTAATGGTGGAAAGCTACATAAACAGGAAGCTGAAAAAGGGAGTAAGCAGGAAGGAGAAAGGGGGCAGGGAGAGAGAGAAAAGTCTAATATGTCAAGAGTGCAGCCTAGAGAGGAATGAGGATGTGGCCTGCCCTCAGCTTCTCTTTAGAAGGGAAGGTTTCAGAAGTAACCAGCCAAGCATCAAAAGAGGTGACAGGGCAGAGGGTACCTAAGGATGAAGAGTCCAGGGGTGGATGGATCTTCCAGAGTGAAGAAATTTCTGTGCTATGATCAAATTAGAGGCAGAAGAGACCTGCCTTTGAATCACATCCCTCACTTGCTACCTGTGTGATCTTGGACAATTCCTCTCTTCCATTCCTTTGTTAAAATAAGGCAAGTTGAGCTATGGTGGTCTCAAAGGTCCATTCCAGCTCTGCTTCTATGTGTACAGCTTTCTTCCAGCTCTAATGTTCTGTGTTCCAGTTCTCTCCCACTTTTTGATATCCTGGATTCAAAGTTCTTTTCTAAATCTTGCGTGATCACTGTCCTTTTAATATAGTGCTTTAAAATTTGTAAGGCACACAGTGACTGGTTCCTTGAGGGTAGTAGGTATTACACGCAGCGTTATCCTCATTTTAAAAAGGGGAAAACTATGGCTTTGAGAGGTAGAGGTTAGGTTATGTGACTTGCCTATGGTCACATAGCTCACCGGTAAGTGCTGGAGGTGGGATTTGAACCCAGATGGTTCTAACTACATCCAGCATTGCAAGGACTGCATTGCCTTGTGTTCACTGGGTCTAAGTGTCTTTCTTTCTAGGCTCATGAGGGCTGACATTTGGCTGAAGGGTTCAGGGAGGGGCTTGGAAGCTGTTGTGAGGAAGCTGGGTAACTCGAAGGAGGGTGGGACTTGATCATGATTGTTCCTCCTTCAGCTTTACTTGTCCTTCCCCCAGGGTCAGGTGGCAGCATTCCCTGAGCTTGCTTTCTTGGGGGCTGATCAAAATAACTGGGAGGTCCCAGGGGATTGACACTAGGTTATTTTTGACCTGGGTAGAAACACAGAAATAACTCCCTGGGTCCGGGAGAGGAAAGGGGCCTCCTCTTCTCCCAGTCAGGGACGGGCATCAGTTTTGATGGCTCCTTTCCCAGCTCCCCAAGTTCAGGCCAAGTCTTCTTGGGAACATTGGCCCCATAGGATATTATCTGAGGAGGGAAACAGCAGCCAAAAGCTCTTGCACTGAAAAAGGTAGGGGGGGTGGGGAGAGATGAGGTTTCATGTCAATTCAGAAATATTTATTAAGCCACTGCTGTGTACAGAGTCCTGTGTTCGTGTCTAGGAGACATGAGAAGAGATGGTGTTGAAGGAGAGTCACTTAAGAGATTGAGAAAAATATGGGGGAAAGGAACAGAGTGAAAGAGAGAGACTGACTTCCTTGACTCCCAGGAACCAGCTAACCAAGCCAGAGGCCCAGGATTTATGTCTGGCTGGACATACATTTCAACAAACTACTCTCTCTAGGGTCTGAGGACCTAGATAGCAGGCACCTACTATCAGCTTTCCTTCCAGCCTGAGGACTGGCCCCTTCAGTTTGTTGCCTGGATTAAGACCCTGGTGTGGCCTTAGGGTCAAACAGTTCTATCCAACTGGCATTTATTAGGCACCTACTATATACAGAGCACTAGCCTCTGAAGCAGATAGGATGGTTTGGTTGAGAGACGTGTATCCCGTCTTCTTGGAGCTCTCTATCTAGTAAGGGGGATAAGGCATCAGCATTAGCTATAATACACAATATTACATAAGAAGTGTAATAAGGAACTTCTGGGACAAAGTGGAGGACATCTTGAGTGATAGGACCATCAGTTAAAGACTTTGGAATGTGCCCAGGTGACATGAGCCAGGGCCAGAAGACAGTTGGAACCACCCCTATAAATACCCTTAGACTACAGCACACCTGGTCTCAGATTCGAGAATCCTGGGAGGAGGGTGGTTGAAGGGAGGGTAGGCCATAGACCTGCAATCCAGCATCCATACCTGAGTGCCATAGGAAGTTATTCTACCTGTTACTAATAGAGCTGAGAGAGAACAACATCACAGCCATTGAGAAGAGCACCATTAGCCTTCCCTATCCTTTGGTTTGTACCATGGCTCAAAGATCCTCAAGTGGTAGCCGGATCATGGCTAAGTGGGAGAAGAGGTTGCCTACGGGATCACCAAACGTGCTAGTTAATCCCAGGGTTTATAAAGTTCAGTTTAGCCAAGCCTATGCCTCCTCAGCAGTGCCCAAGCCAGAGTATCTAGTGGGAGTCGTATGTGTGTTTAACAACTCCTTTAGCCCCTCGGCTTGGGGTTGGATTCGGTGGTGAAAGGTTGGATTGGGCTGGTGTTGATGTCGGGATACCCCGATTTTCTAACTGAGGTTTGATAAATCCCTTCCCCAATTAGCTGTAGATGTTCACTAAGAAAGGAACACCAATCTTGTGGATTAAACTCCAACAGGATTTATTTGCTTATTTAAAGGGTTAGGAACAAGGAAGGTAAGAATAGAGGTTTGGGGAATACTAAACTAATCTAATTGAGTTAAAGTAATCTAAACCTATAGGGATCGGCAACATATGGCTCTTGAGCCCCATATCTGGCTCTTTTGAGGGCCAGATATGGCTCTTTCTGCAGGAGCCAAAAAATCAATTTTTTTTTCAGGCGCTGTTACAGGAGCGGCACTGTGAGCACTGTACGGCTCTCATGAAATTACATTTTTAAAAATGTGGCGTTTATGGCTCTCACAGCCAAAAAGGTTGCCAACTGACCCCTGTTCTAGGTAAGGATAGTCCTGTCACTCAAGATGTTCTCCATTTTGTCCCAGAAGTTCCTTATTACAGAAGGCATTAGAACAAGAAAGAAGCACAGAACAGCAGGACGGCTTTGAAAACTACAAGTTGAATTTATCCTATTCTTAATAAGAAAAGTGAGCTGCTTATTATACAGACCAAATATTGCTTGTACAATCTTCTTTTACTACTCTACTATGTGTTCAGAAATGTCCATTTTATTTGGGGCTTAAGACCAGAATTCTAAAACATGAAGAAAAGGACATTAATTAGAGAGGGACAAACTAAGAGCCAGATGGTGTCAGAGGGAAAAAAATCATCACCAATGAAAGAATCGGTATGTTTCTGGAGGAGACAGCAGTTGTGTTTTACAGGCTGATTAGGAATAGGGAGGAGAAAGAAGAAGAGAAATTAAGAGGCAGAGGAGACAGTGAACAAAGTCCTGTTCCTGGGGCTGCCCAGTTCTTAATCCCTGGCAACATCACCTTTCTACCGGCCCATCCCTTTGCCAAGGATCGACAATCCCCAAGGATCTAAACAGTCGAAGAATTTGACAGTGTCTCCCTGGTCACCCTCCCTGGACAGGATTTTGGTTGCTGAGGTCTGCTGCTCTTCTCTCCACATTCCCTCCCTGGCTCTCTTGCTATGATCTCCTTGTTCTGCCTTCTCTCCAGGCTCCTGCCCAGGTCAGACCAGCAACCTAAGTATGGCCTTAGAAATTCAACTCCCTTAAACAAAGTTGGATATCCAGACATGATCAACAGTCTGTGAAAGGTTTGTCCCTCGGAGACTAAGATACTGAGATTCTCTGAAAGGAGGCAGAGAGCCGGGAGGGGCTGCCTCAGGAAGTCTGGTCTGTAAGCCAGGATGCTTGGCCTCAGGGAACCCCTGATCTGAGGGGAGATCCAGACCTTCCCTCCAGGAAGCTCAGTGTGAAGAAAAGGACTTTTATCTTCGCAGGGATCATTTGCCTCCTTTCCCCACCAGTGCCCTGCCTCTCTGCCTCTCCAAGCCCTAGCTGTCCTTCAAGATTCAACTTAAAGGCAGGGAGTGTGAGGTAGCTGAAAGACCCGCAGATCTGGAGTCTGGAGACCTGGTTTCCATTGAGAGGAAGTACATGTGATAAAAGTGGATTGAGTGAAGGTCCTGGAGTTTAAAACAAACCTGAGTTCAAATCCTACCTCAGGTGCTACCTACATCAGTGTGATTTTTTTAAATTTAATTTATTTTTAAGTATTTTTTCCATGGTTACATGATTCATATTCTCTCCTTCCTCTCTTCCCTCCTCCCTCCCAGAGCTGACAAGCAATTCCACCATCAGTGTGATTTTAGGCAAGTCATTTCCTTTCCTCCGTTTATTATGTATAAAATATAAGAGTTGGAATTGCTGGCCTCTAAGATCTCTTTCTGCTCCAAACATAGTGGTCAGAAAGCATTTATTAAGCTTCTACACTGTGATCTCATGATCCTGACTTTTCCTTTTATTAACTGTATGACTTTGGGCAAGTCACTTCTCCTCCCATAGTCTCAGTTTTTCCTGTATATAAAATCAAGAAGGCTGGAGGAAGAAGGGGCAGCTAGGTGGCTCAATGGATAGAGACAAGCTTGGAGATGGGGGTGGGGAGGAGGTCGTGGGTTCAGATCCTGGCCTCAGACACTTCCTACCTATGTGACCCTGATTAAGCCACATAATCCCAGTTGCCCAGCCCTTACCACTCTTCTGTTTTGGAACCAATACTTAATATATTGATTCTAAGACAGAAGGTAACAATTTTAAAAAGAAAAAAGGTGGCTGGAAGAGATGATCCCTTCCAGGTCTAGAATATATTTCTATCCACTAAGTCCCACCCAGGAAGTTCTCCCTGGCCATTTTGCCACCCATGCTGGCCCCTCCAGACTCTGAATTTCCCTTATCTTTGACTTGCACCAGTCATTAGAGGCATAGATGTCCCTGGTAACCTGGCCCTGTAGGTTTGCGGACCTGAAATAATCATCAGTTCATAAAATGTAGAATTGCAGATCTAGATGGACATTTGAGACCACTGAGTCTAATGAATTCACAAGCATCCATCCGTCCATGGGGCAGCAGCTGGTTGGTGCCATGGGTAGAGAGCCGAGCCTGGAGTCAGGAAGACTCATCTTTGTGAGTTTGAATCTGGCCTCAGACACCGACTGGCTATGCGACCTGGAGTGAGTCACTTACCCTGTTTGCCTCAGTTTCCTCATCTGCAAAATGAGCTGGAGAAGGAAACGGCAAACCACTCCAGTGCCTTTGCCAAGAAAACCTCCAGATGGGGTCATGGAGGGTCAGTCATGACTGAAAACAACTGAACAACAATGACAAATAGCCACATGCCATATTAAGTGTTAAGGAGATACCAAGAATGGCAAAAATGAATATGTTTTTGCAAAAATAGTTCCTGCCCTCCAGGAGCTTAATTCTACCAAGGGAGGAAACATAAATAGGTACATACAAAAGACATACAGAGGAGGAGGGAAGTAACCTAAGAGGGGGAAGGCTTAAGTGGCCAGGGAGAAGCAGGAATGGCCTTTTGACAGAAGCTGGCATTTGAGCTGAGACTAGAGGGAAGTGAAGGTACCAGGAGGCAGAGAGGAGGAAGGGAGAGCATTTCAGGTGTGAGGAATAGCAAGTAGGCCAGTGTGGCCAATCCATAGAATGCATAGAGAAGAATAAGGTGTGAAAAGAACAATGGAAAGGTAGGAAGAGTCCAGGCCCTGAAGAGCAAAGACCAAACAGAGCAGGCAGCTGGTTGGCTCAGTGGATTGAGAGTCAGGCCTAGAGATGGGAGGTCCTGGGTTCAAATATGACCTCAGATACTTCCTAACTATGTGACCCTAGGCAAGTCACTTAACCCCCATTGCCTAGCCCTTACCACTCTTCCGCTTTGGAGCCAATACACAGTATTGATTCTAAGATGGAAGGTTTAAAACAAACAAAAAAAGACCAAACAGAGAACATTTCTATATGATCCTGGAGGTATTGTTGTTTGGTCATTTTTCAGGCATGTCCAACTCTTCATGACCCCATTTGGGGTTTTCTTGGCAAAGATACTGGAGTTGTTTTTCCATTTCCTTCTTCAACTCATTTGACAGATGAGGAAACTGAGGCAACAGGGTGAAGTGACTTGGCCAGGGTTACACACCTAATAAGTGCCTGAGGCTGGATTTGAACTTAATTCTTACTGACTCCAGGCCTGGCTCTCTATCCACTGTGCTACCCACCTGCCCCTGGGATTAGGCCGACTGTGTCCCAACTCTCATCCTAAGGCTCTTATTTTCTAATCTAGCCAAATGCACTGTTAGCCCAGAAGTAAGCCTTTTTCCTATCTAAAGGACACCCCGTCACCTACTCAGCACAGGTCTGGTAAGAAAAGCTTTTTGGGGGGGTGGGGGAGGATCTTGGTATGGCCTTCTACCTCTACATAGGGAAGGGGGTGGGAATAGGGGATGGAAGATGCTTTGTAGTCTCTAGGTCTTCTTGAGGATGACAGAGTTCCCCTAGGCTTGAACCCTTGCAAAAAGGGTCAAAGCAATCTCTTGCCTTTCTCAGATTCATTTTGTTCATCTTTTGAAATAGCTCTGCTAATAGGAGACTCATGCAAGAATGAATGAATCCCTGCGTGTGTGCATATGTGCATGTGTGCATATATATATGTGTGTGTGTGTATGAGACAGACAGAGAGAGGGAGAAGAGAGGGAGGGAGGGAGAGAGAAAGAGAGACAGAGACAGAGAGAGATGGGAAAGAGAGAGACAGAGACAGACAGACAGAAAGAAAGACAGACAGAGAGAGAATGGGGAGAGAAAGAGAGACAGAAAGATGGGAAAGAGAGAGACAGACAGAGACAGGAAAGAGGGAGAGAAAGAGAAGGGGAGAGAGAGAGAGACAGAGGTGAGGAAGAGAAACAGGGAGGGGGGAGAGAGAGAGGTGGGGAAGAGAAGGAGAGACAGACAGAGAGGGAAAGAGAGATGGAAACACGGAGGGAGGAAAAGAGAGAGGGAGAGAGATGGAGAAGAGAGATGGAGAGAAGGAGTGGGGAGGAAAAGGGGTAGGGAGGGGGAGAGAGAGACAGAGACAGAGACAGAGACAGAGACAGAGAGATGGGGAAGGAGAAAAGAAAACACTTGAGGATAGAGCCTAGCAGGAGTAGATTCCAAAGGCATTGGTCAGGTTGAAAGCCTGGGGGAGAGGGAGGGATGGTCTACACAGAAGGTCACTGGATTCCAAGGGATCATAACCTTGAATGGGGAAATGGTTACACTTTTATTTCGCTTTAGTTTTCTTTGGAATCCTATGTATTTTATCTTCTGTATCGCATCTATGAGCATGATTCAGAAGAAAAGGTCCATAGGCTTTAGCACACTGCCAAAGGAATCTTGGTCTCAGTCTTGGAGCTCTAATGCTCCTTCTTCCTTCCAAAGAATATAATAGTATTTCACCCGAATCTGTCAGGCTATAGCTAAGGTCATCCTACAGCTGTGTTTATGACTCTCCAGGGGACCCAGGTTGTGTGTCCCTGGTTGGTTCTAGACTGTGTCTCTCTGGGGACCCATTCCCCAAGGCCTCCTTTGTCACCCTCCCCAAATCTGCATTGCAGTGTCTCTGGCTTCTCCCCCTCAACCCCCACTTCTTCCACAGGAGTGATGGGAGAGTGGCTGCTCTTGCCTGGGACCAGTCTCTCCCCACAGTCTCCCGTCTACTTGTCTGCCTGTCTGTCTTCCCATCTCTCGGTGTCCCCTTCTTGTGTCTGTTTGTCTCAGGGTAATGAATGTGACTAGACAGGACAAGGCTGGCTGAGGCTGATCTGGGCACAATGCCTTGGTTTCTGAGGGAAGGGGAGACTAGGAAAGGGAATCAGGCAAAGGAAGGGATGTGGGGAGCTTTCTAGGCTTCCCTTCCCAGACCACTACTACCCCATAATTCACCCTGAAGCCAAGAAGCCAAGTGGTGTATGAACAATCAAACTTGGAAGCTAGGTGCCAGGATTCCTGATTCTTTCCAGAGCTTAGCCTCTAAGACATAGGGACCTTCCCTTCCCCCTTAAAGGGATTGAAGAATTGGAGTGAGAAAATCCGGGTTTGAGTCCTTGCCTCTCTGATACTTAATAATACCTTAGAGAACCTTGGACCTTGGACCTTGGAGAAGTTGACTTCTTTTCTCTAGGTCTACCTCAATTTTTCTTCCTTTTAAAATTAGAGCAGCTAAGTGGTACGGTGGATGGAGTGCCCACTCAGGAGTCAGGACTCATCTTCATGAGTTCAAATTTGGCCTGAGACATTTACTAGCTATGTGATCCTGGACAAATCACATCACCCTGTTTGCCTCAGTTTCCTCATCTATAAAATGAGCTGGAGAAAGAAATGGCAAATCACTTTAGCATCTTTGCCAAGAAAACCCCAAATGGTGTCATGGAGAGTTAGACATGACTGGGAAACAACTGAAAAACTAGAGCATTAGGCCATATCCAGTAGAGTTTTTGGTTTGATTTGGATTTTTAACCCTTACTTTCTGCATTACCTATGCTAGCCCTTACTTTTCTGTTCCAAGGCAGAAGAGGAGTAGTAAGGGCTAGACAGTTGTGGTTAAGTGACTTGACCAGGGTCACACAGCTAGGAAGTAACTGAGGCCAGATTTGAACCCAGGTCCTCCTGACTCTAGATCTGGTACTCTATCCACTGTACTTCCCATCTGCCCCTTAGATCAGGAGTTCTTGACATTCGGATCAGGGTCTCTTTAGCAATCTGGTGGAGACGGACCGCCTCTCAGAGAAATGCTCAATTCGGCTAGAGTTTAGAAGATAAATATAAATAAAGATGTTGTCGAGGATTTTTTCCATCCATATTTAGACCCCCCCCCCCGAAATCTATCCAATGGACCCTTTGGAAGTCTGGGTAGTTGAGGTTAAGAATTCTTTGGTCAGATGGAGTCTAAGCTCCAAATCCTAGGATTCTGTATAAATTCTTAACCTCAAAGGGAACTTGGGGATTGGCTTGTTCAGCTTCAGCCTTCTAAATAGGACCCTGATCTTTATCACTCTGTGCCTCAGTTTACTCATTTGAAACTAGGATGAGTAGAAGAAACTGAAAGTATTTGAAAAACCCCTACCAGTTCCAGTATTCCATATTCAGAAATTTTTTTCTGATTGTGGAACTTAAAAAACAAAACAAAACAGAAAACAAGGAAGTCTTTCCAGGAAGCCTTCCTGCACCAATCTCTTGCCCACTCACTCCCCTAGCCCTCTAGCTCAGAGAAGCAGGTGGCTTTCTACATCATGGTTCCTCATGCCTGGAATGTTCAGACCTTGGTTGAGAAGTTTCACTGGAAGGGACCCAGGGTAGGTAGTTCTCTTTTTGCATTCTTGTGTCAATATAGAATGGAGGAACTAAGTGAAAGCCAGAGAGGGGGGAATTTGCTCAAGGTCACATGGTGGGTCATGTGGAACAGAGAGGTATAGAACCCAGGCTTTCTGACTCCCTGCCCAGGACTCTTTCCTGTTTAACACCTGGCTAGATGTGGAAGGGAACAGCGTGGCCCAGGGGGACCATCTGGCCAGCTCCGGGAATGCTGGGTGCCAAGGTTCCTCAGGGAGCAGGAGCATAGTACACAAGACCTGCAACTCATCATCTCTATCCTTGAAGGCAAACAGGGCTCACCTTCCCGGTACTGTCCCCAGATCCAGAGGTCAGGATGGGGCTTACCCAAGGCCACACAACAGGAGACCAGAAGCCAGCCCTAGTGTTCTCCCCATCCCCATTTTTCTATCCCACTCCACCAGGCTTCCCTGGGAGTTCTACAGCACCTCATTCCATGCTCCCCCCCTCCAGTGGAAAGATTCCCAGTGGGCCTGGTTCAGAGATGCATCACAGCCTCACCAGTGCTCCAAATACAGAAAGAGACAGAGAGATGGCAGAGAGAGAGAAGGAGAGGGAGAAAGAGAGAGGGAGAGAGAGAGAGACAGAGAGACAGAGAGATGGCAGAGAGAGAGAAGGAGAGGGAGAAAGAGAGAGAGGGAGAAAGAGAGAGAGAGAGAGAGAGAGAGAGAGAGAGAGAGAGAGAGAGAAAGAGAGAGAGAAAGAGAGAGAGAGAGAGAGAGANCTCAGTGAATCGAGAGCCAGGCCCAGAAATGGTTGGTCCTGAGTTCAAATCTGGCCTCAGATACTTCCTATCTGTGTGACCCTTAGCAAGTCACTTAACCCCCCATTGCCTAGCCCTCACCACTCTTCTGCCTTGGAACCAATACACAGAATTGATTCTAAAACAAGAGAAGGTAAGAGTTTTTTAAAATAAGGAAGAAGTCCTTTGCCTTGGGTTAATGACTGTCATGTAAATCATTCTTTCTCGGTATCTTTTTATAACAGGTTCAGTTCAGGACATCAGATATTTATTATAATTATAGCTTCCATTTCTAGAGCCTTTCAAGGTTGCTAAAGCTCTTTTCCTCAGAACCCTTCTAGAAACCTTTATTAAGTGCCTACTATATGCCAGCAGTGAGCTAGGCACTGGAGATGATATTAAGATAAAAGCATAATAGACCCTGACCTCAAGGGGCTTATAGAGTCTACTGAGGACCCTAACATATGCTACATTACAGTAGAAAGAGCATTGGCTCTGGAGTCACAAGACCTGGGTTCAAATTTTGCTCCTTATTTTGACTTTAGTTTTGTGATGCCTACAATCCTGTGAAGTAGGTGATACAAGTATTATTATTCCCATTTTATAGATGAGAAAACTGTGCTTCAGAAAATAAAGTGATTTCTAAAATCCAAAGTTGCTCACATAACTAATTTGTGACAGTGCTAGGATTTGAATCCAGGTGTCCCCCCTTCAAGTTCAATGTTCTTTCCACCATATCATAGAACTAACAGCTTCTCTTTTCATGATTTTAGCAACTCTTCCCTTATAACCACTTCACCTCAGAGGCAGAGAAGTGTATCATGTATCATTTGCCCCATTTTACAGATGAGGAGGTTGAGGGTAGGGAATGGGGGGAAATGATTTATATAATATCATACAAGGAGTTTAAAAAAAACCACTTTTTGTTGTGTTTTTTTTATATCATTAGACTTTCTCCCAGTATTCTTCCTCTGCCTTATCCAAGAGAGAGCCTAGAATATTTTTATATTTTATTTATTTATTAATTCATTTATTTATTTACATAGAACGTGGGAACTTTGTGGCCTACAATGTAGGACTGCATGGTTTCTCCCCACTATTATGGAGTGCCTTGGGGCAAGAACTGTGTATGGGAGCCCGAGATCCCTGTATAGAGAAATAGGTTAGGGATGTCGACTCTTCTTTTGGCTAGAAATGAAGATCCATAGCTTTCCATTTTATTCCCTGGAGGTCATGTAGACCATGAGGTCTACTACCCATACTCATTGTTTTACCAGGAAATGAGCTTAACAAAATAGACACTAGTGCCAGCATTAAAGGGAAAAGAGTCGGTGTTACCGATAAAGTCACAGGATACAACCTGGCTCCCTGGGTAACCCAAGTTGTTCTTTAAGGGTCCCAGGGATGCTTGCTTTGCCACTTTCTTGGTATCACCATGTTTGGCAGGTTTCTTCAGGGGGCATTTCAGATGCCCAGCAGATTCTCTGAGAGCAGAAACACTGAAGGCCATGCCTGTGAGCTTCCCTTTCAGCTCAGGGATGACCTTATCCAAAGCCTTAGCAACAGAAGTGGAAGCAGGAATGATGTTTTGGGCAGCACCATACCCATTGTGCCACAGCTTGCCAGAGGATCCATCTACTGGCTTCTGGATGGTAGTGATGAGATAGATTGTGCCCAAGTTGTCATGGATGACCTTGGCCAGGAAGGGCCAAGCAGTTTGGCAGTACAGGAGGCATTATTGATCATCTTAAAGGGATGATCTCTAATGATTAACTCCCTTCTTGAACACAGCAGCATCAGGAGAAGGTGAGGAGATAATGATCCACTTGGATTGAAACCTCAGTCTTTTTTTTTCTTTTAAACCCTTACCTTCCTTCTTCTAATTAATGCTTTGAATTGGTTCCAAGACAGAAGAATGGTAAGGACTAGACAATGGGGGTTTAAGTGACTTGCCCAGGGTCACATAGCTAGAAAGTGTTGGAAGCCAAATTTGAATCCAAGACCTCCCATCTTTAGGCCTGGCTCTCAAACCACTGAGCTGGCCCCTATCCTTAAGCCTTTTCTATGATGGTAAAGACATCAGTGGATTCTACTACTACATATTCAGCTCTAACAACTCCCCAGTTAATATTGATGGGAATCACACTCCTAGAAGTTAATAATGGTTTTTCCATTTATCCCCAGCTTTCCATTGTCGGCCTCAACAGTGCCCTTGAATTTGCCATGCATAGAATTATGTTGGAACATATAAACCAAATAGCTGAGATCAATAAGAGGTCATTGATGACTATAGCATCTACTCTACCTGAGGTGACTGCAGCCCTGGTCACCAAGTGCCCAGGCTGGCCAAATCCATTGACTCTGATGTTCTCTATCTCGTCTCAGGGGAGCAGATATAGCAACACTAAGCTTGGGAGAAAAGCTGAGAGCTCAAAGTATATTTTCTAAAGAGGGAAAAAAATAGAGGAAAAATTATTATCAGCAAAACCAACAAATACATCCCAAAAGTGTGAAAACATAGGCCGTGGACCTGCCACCACTGCAAAGGAGTGGGGAGAGGTGCGTCATCATATTTCTTCTTTGCAGCCACGCTTGTCTTTGTAATTTTGCAACATTCACTTTTGGATGTTTTCTTTCCTATTTTCCATTTTCATTGGAGTCACTGTGTGTATGGTTTCTCTGGCTTACTTGACTTCAGTTCATGAAAATCTTCCATACTTCTTGGTGCCCATCATATTTATCATTTTTAGCAGCACAGGGATATCCCATTACATTCATGGCCCACAGTTTGTGTAGCCATTTCCCAACGGATGGGATCCCCTTTCCCACAGAGGAAGTTAGTGGCAGAACTATGTTTTCAGACACTCAGGGCTAGGGCTCTTTCTTCCATAGTGTTTTTCCTCTATACCCAGCCCTTGGGGCTATAGGAATAGGAGAGAGGGGGGGATACTTTACCCTTGTCCTTGGAGAGTTTGGAGGTTCATCAGACAGAGAAGATGAACCAGGAGAAGGGAAGGAACCAGCAGTAAAAGATGATAAAGATCCAATTGCCAAATCATTTAGTTCAGACTTACCTTGATATCAGAGGTCAGAAAAGGGGAAGACAAGATGGATAACAGTCGTTTGTGTGGGAAGACTGCCTAGTCTCCATTTTGTATCTGCTGCCCACAAAAAAAGAGGCCCCTCTTGGGATAAACTCATCACTTCTAAACTCCTAAACTCACCACAATTCTGCTCATTCAAGCCCTGACTGACATCATCTACCTCCCCTCTCCTCTGACTGCCTTCCTTCATAGAGGACAGAAACTGGACTCAGCTCACTTCCCTTTGCATCTACTACCCTACCTGGTTTCAATGCCAGGGAATAAGATGTTTCCTGCGGTGTCCCATTCCCCTTTCCTGACTCCTTTTATATGTTGTTTTCCCCTTTAGATGGGAAGCTCTAGGAAGGCAGGGACTGCCTTTCTTTTTATTCATTATATTCCCGGCAGCTTAATCATAGTCTCTGATGCTGAATGTTTCTTGGATTGGAGGAGGCTTTACTTTAGAAGCTAGTCTTTGAAGGATGAGTAGAATTTACCTAAGTGGAAAAAAAGGGGATCAAGGAAAGTTGGAGCATACAGCCAGGTCCTAGTCCCAGCTTGGACATTTTGGTCTGTACTCTTTGATCTATGGCAAAGCCTCTCTGTTAAATCAAGGGAATGAGACTGTGTCAGGTACCCTTCAAGATTGAGGAATATATGAAGGACTTAAGTAAAGGCTTTGGAGGCATGGTTGGAGATCGTGTGGACCAATCTGACTAATAAAGGCTGAGGTCAGGCAATGGAGGGCTTTGAATGCCAGAACAAAAAGTTTGGCCTATCTCTCTGAAGAGATATGGCAAGCCTTTGAGCAGGGAAGGTATGTGATTCAACTTCCACTTACTCTTTGTATGGGCTTGAGTAAATAAGTCACTTAGCCGTAACCTTATCCCACCCTGACCCCTCCCCTCATCCCCCTTAAAATCAAGGGCATGTCTGACTCTTCGTGACTCCTTTTGGGGTTTTCTTGGCAAAGATCATGGAGTAGTTTGCCATTTCTTTCTCCAGCTCATTTTACAGGTGAAGAACTAAGGCCAACAGGGGCAAGTGATTTGCCCAGGGTCATACAGTCAGCAGGCATATGAGACTGGACTTGAATTCATGAAGATGATTCCAAGGCCAGTGCTTCTTTATGTCCTATACTACTTATCTTCCCCCTCAATTAGACTAGACAAGTAAAATAGACAAGAGCATTTATTATAAGCCCTTACTATATGCCAGTCATGGTGCCAAGCACTTTAGACTCAAATGGAAGCAAGTAGAATGGTCCCAGCCCTCAAGGAACTTACATTCTAATGTGGGAAACAATATGAAGAAGGATTCTGGAAATTGAGAATGGGTAGCATCTTGAGGAGGCTGCTGGGAAGTGATGACCTCTTTTCAAGACAAGGGAACATGATCATTAAGGATCTTTCCAGTTCTAAATCTTATGACCTTACAGTTTCTGGAAGGTGGCACCTCATACTGGATGCTGCCAGGAAGGCCAATATAATGTCCCAAGATTGTTGGCTTAAAAAACTGGAGGCCGAAAGGAGCAGAGCAGAAGAATGGGGGAAGCCTGCCTGTTAGCTAGAGGTCCAAATATAAACCATTCTTTTTACTCCTAGTTAGCATTTAAAGTTTCTCATAACCTTACTTAACCCCTTACTACCCTTCTGATTTATTGCCCTCTGAATTCTCTACCAAATGCTCATTCTAGCCTACTTTTGCTATTCCTTGTACATGGTGAAACATCTCCCATCTCCATTCTGTCCACCATGATTGACAACTGATCTCGTTCTATTCTCTGCCCCTTCCAGGACTCCATTCACACACCATCTTCTACAGGAAGCCTTTCCTGGTCCCCCCAGGTCCCTTTCCCTCCAAGATGGTTTTGATCTCTATTTTATCTTGTCCAGACTGATATCTATCCCTGTTGTCTCTTTTAGAATCTAAACTCCTGATGGGCAGGAGCTGCTTTCATTTTTGCCCCTGTATCTCTACTGCCTAGCACAGTGCCTGGCACAATGTAAGCATGTACACAATTTTTACTGATTGATTGATTGAGAGCCAGGGCCTAGGGAAAGCGGGTCTGAGTTAGTCAGTCTATAAACATTCGAGATAAGTACCTACTATGTGCCAGGCACTGTACTAAGCCAGCAGATGACAAAATGGGATGCAAAAATTTTTTCATGCACTGATTTCATAGAGAGTGAGAGCTGGTAAAGATCTCAGAAACTGAACAGAAAGAAGCCCTGAGGTCTAGTCCCAGCTCTGACCCTTAATAGATATATGACCTGGGACAAATAATTCTCTCAGGGTCTTCTCAGTTTCCATCTCAGCAAAATGGAGGAAATACTTCTTGCTTTCTCTCTACCTCATAACAGTTGTGAATAACAGCCTTTTTTGTTTTTGTTTTTGTTTTTTAAGTTAAATCTGCATTATTCACATATTCTCTTATCACTTATTTAAGTCTGTTTGCAGTGATGTATTGAAGCCAGTTTGAACCAGTTTGTGAGAACCAATTAATAACTGCCTTTTGTAAACTTGGAAACGTTGTCCTTTGTTTTTGTTTCTGTAAAAAATATGTCATTTTGTTTAGTCAGTTTTCATATTTTGTAAAGAGCTTTACTGATGTTCTTTTCACAACCTAATTCTTTAAGGATATGTACTTCCCCATCATGCCATCAAGCACATCCTTTTAACAACAACAAAACAAAAATCTAATCCTACGAAATGGTTAAGTAAAGTCAAATGACATAGTGACCCTCAGACTGCCCATAATCCTTACTTCTCCTTAGTGCTTAATAAGGAAAAGAAAGAGTACATTTCTTCTTTTCTAGGACCAAGACTGGTTGACTTGTGACTGTGGGCTTCATTTTGTTGTGGGTTTCTTTTTTTCATTCCTATCACTGTAGCCTTTGTGGCAATCTTCTGGTTCTGCCTATTTCACTGCATCTGTTTAAACAAGTCTTCTCACGTTTCTCTGAATTCCTCATCTTCCTCATTTCTTAGGGCACTCTATTATTCCATTACTTCCCACAGTGACCACAGTTTGGTCAGCCCTTCTGCAATCAATGGCACCCATTTTGTTTCCAGTTATTTGTTAGCCCACAAAGTGCTGCTTATGCATATTTTGGTACAACCCTTCCTTTTAAAGGTGGGGAAATTGAAGTCCAGCGGAGGGAAGGGACTTGCTGAAGGTCACATAGTCATTCAGTCACAGCTTCTACCCCCAATTCCTGGCTCCCAGCCCAGGGTTCTTTATCCTACGTGGAGCTTCTCTTGTTGACAGCATCTTCTTGAGTGTCTGGGCTGTGGCCTGGAGGGGAGGCGATCAGGGACTCAGGATGCTTCACTCTCCCTGACCAAACCCCCTAAAATATACCTCCCCCAAATCCTGGCCAGAGTTTCTATAAATAAGCAGGTTTAAGGAAGGTGCCAATTAGTAGGTAGGGTGGAATGGAGGACAGACGGGCTGGGGAGAAATGATGTCTTGACCTGGCTGAGCTGGGTGGGCAGAAAGTTGGAACGGGACAAGGATGATGGTGGCCTCGGAGCGCCTGTCCATAGCTATGGACCTGTCTTAGTCAGTGATATACGACCAAGCTTACAAATTGTCCTGAAGGGAGAAAAGTCAGCAGAAGCATACATCGCTACTCATAGGATGTCAGCATCCTGAGGTGCACCTCAAGAGAGTCCACCACCTTTATTTCACAGAGAAGGGAAACTGAGACCCAAATGGAGAACACGGGACCTGACCAAAGTCACAAAGTAAACCCATTTTAGCACTAGGATCCAGGTCTCTTCTGTCTCGGTGTTCTTTCTGGTCATGCCCATATGAAGAGGCTGAAGAAGGAAGACAGACAGACAGGGCATCTTTTCCCTCCAACGACTAGAAAAGAAGAGACAGGCTGCATGTTACAGTGGTGATGGATAAAAATACATAATGCATGTACAAAGCATTTACTGTGTGTCAGGCACTGTGCTAAGGGTTAGGAGAAACGAATATAAGCCAGATAGTCTTTGTTCTCAAGAGCAAAGGAATAATGGGGTAAGGGGAGGGTGGATCATGGGAGGCGATATGGGGCTCAGTGCCAATCAAGATAAAACAAAGAGTCATCTACAGAGTTCAGTGTCCCAGGGGCTGCCCAGACTTCTGGAAGAGGGCCAGAGTATGGGCAAAGTGGTATGGAGAAAACTCCGAGTCTTGGATCCCAGAAGCACTGGGTCAAATCCTGGCTCTGCAATTTCCTAGCGGTTTGACCCTGGGCTGATCTCTTGCCTTCTCAAGAAATGAGAGGGAAGGATTAAAGTGGCGTATGAACATAACAGAATATTAGTGCATCATGAGAAACACGGAAAGACTTGTATGATGTGATTTGGATAAAGAAGAAACAGCAAAAGAATCACATGCACCCAGACTCCTAGAGTAAGGTAAATTCAAACTATGCAGAAAGGTAGCTGAGCTCATGGGAATTGCCGTGACCAATTTTGGCCCTGGAGGCAAGAAATAGTTAACCAGCCACAAAAAGTGGTATGTGATTATGGACCAGACTAGACTTTGCTAGGATTCAGACAGTCAGGGCTGCAGAAACTCGGAGAAAGTAAGGAAAAAACCATCTGTTGCTGGAGTTATCAGGAGGACTTTCTGGAAGAAGCAAACCTTGTTGGGCGGCTTGAAGGACAGGTAGGATTTGAAGAAGCCTGAAGGAGGAGAGTGATGGTAACTCTGAACAAAAGACCCCCTCTCTCTCCCTTTGTCCACTCCCATTATAAGCCCACAGGGGTTATGGTTTAATTCTGATTCCTTCTCTCCGTTAATTATTCATATTTATCCAGTTTATAACTTGCTTTGTATCTATTTGTTTGTATGGCTCCCCCATTCGATTGTAAGCTCCTTGAGGGCAAGGACTGTTGTCTTCCTCTTTTTGTATCTCTGGCACTAAGCACAGAGCTTAGCACATAGTAGACACTTAGTGATGTTTATGGATTGACTGGCTCTGACTGAAGGCAAAGTAGTGTGATGTATCTAATTGTGAGAGTCTGGAAGGACTGCTTCTAAAAGTTACTTGGTGGTGTTACCCTGGGCAAGACATCACTTTATCTGCTCAGTCTTAGAAGAGCTGAGGTCTGCATTACCTGAGGTTTGTCCACTCAGGCAAAATCACAGATCTTTCCACTCTTTGCTATAGACCCTGTAGACCCTGCTTCTGCCTTTTCTTAGCTCTGTAACCCTTAGGAGGGTCACTTCCTTTCTGTAAGCCTCAGTTTTCTCATCTGTAAAATGGAGCTAATCCTATAGATCCCATCTCCGTTCCAGGGTTGGTGTAAGGAAAGTGTTTTGTAAATGTTTTAATGAAGGCTCTCTAGATATGGGAACAGTTAGGATAAGCCTGAGGTCTCCTTGCTTAAGCCTAGTTTACCAGAGCCCTGTTGCCTTCTCCTTGAGGACGGGCATTGTCCCAAGTCTGATTATTAGGGTTAACAGTTGTCTGCCAGTGGAGAGAGGTCACATTAGCCCATTAAGGCTTACAAAGTTTTTTCCCTCATAAACTTTTTAATTTATTTTTAAAATTTAATTAAAATTAAATTTTAATTTAAAAATTTAAATTAAATTAAAAAATTTAAATTAAAAATTAAAGAAATATTATATTTTTCTTTTCAGATTACATGTAGCTACAATCTTTAAAAATCATTTTCTGACAACCCCATGAACTCTAGGAAATTGACAGTATCAGTATTATTGCCCCCAGGAAGAAACTCTCAGAGAAGATGATTTCTCTTGTCACTTGTCAAAGGTGGGATTTGAACCCAAGGCTTCCCAACTCCCAGGCTTATGCTCTTTCTAGCACACCATGGAAGAAGCCATAGAAGGTCCTGCCAGCCCAATGGATGGAGAGAGCCGAGACTCAGGAGACAGTACTGGGGCTGGGGCAAGGCTGATTGGATGGAGGAAGGTTTCAGAGCTTTCTCTGTCCCCTTCTGGCTGGTTTTGCTTTCTTGGTGTGGAGCCCTTTCATCCTCCTTCCCTGACATATCCTGGCAAACCTCTTGGAGGAAGGGGGCTGGAAGAGGAGGCAGACTGAGTAATAGCAGAGCCCTCTGCTGCTCAGCTCTGCCCTCCCTTTGTGGGAAGGAGCTTGTCTTGTCTTACCTGACCTAAGAGCGCTGTTCTCCCTCCCCAACCCCAACCTCATTATCTGCTGGGGTGGATAGCTTTGCAGGTCCAGGTGTCACGTGTCTCTCTTGGGGTCCTCTCAGACTTGAGGGCTCCCCAGGCCAGTGGGGGCTGTACGTCTCCCACCCCCCTCCCAGCCCTGAGAGCTCTCAGGAGGAGAGGGGGAGGAGGTTGGGTGCCACAGACCCGAGGCACCAATTACAGGGTTCAGCCAGAGAAAGTGCTTTGGTAGAAAAGTGTGGGTGGGCTAAGAGGGGGTTGAGAGGGCTCATTTCTCTCTCTCCAGGCTTCTCTTTCCCCCTCCAAAGGGCCAATTATCACTTGGCCCTGCCTGCCTCTTTCTCCCGATCCCCACAGACCTTTTCATCTCCAAGGCTACCTGAGCTGCCTACACAGGTGTGCCCAGTCTAGAATCCCAGACAGTCTGCTTCCTCACGCCAGAGATCCCCCCTGCCCAGAGGCCAGGGGATGGCTGGGATGACCTCCGAAGGCCTCGTCCAAGCTAGGTAAGATGACTTCCCTTCACCAAAGGGCAAACCCAGTCTACAGTGGAATTGGTAGATCCAAGTCAGAATTTCCTCCTGGTGAGCCCATCTGCACGGCACCCTTAGAATAGCCTCTCCTTGAGGGCAGGGGCTTGACCTTTCCTTGAAGTGTGCCTTGCCCAGAGAAGGTGTGCAAATGGCTGCTGGTTGACTCATGGGCTATCTTACATTCTCTGTTCTATAGGAGGGGCTTAGGGGCTCCCCTGGCTTCCATTTAGGTCTACAGGGGGAAACTAGGTCAGGCGGGAAGGAAGCAGCAGAGCGAGCCCTCCAGTGCCTCTCAGTTCTGGGGGCTCCCCTCTGCAGCCCACTCATCGATTTCAGTTCTCTGAGATCACACTGCTTTCCACTGTGGGGTCTGTTTCTCTCCACTCACAAAGATCACCTGCCTTCCTAGGCACCTCATCGTTGCCCCCCGGGGCACAGCAAGGGTCCGAGGAAAAGAAAAAAATCATAATAACGACAACAACCATATCTAGCATTTATAACAGCACCTACTAGGTGACAGCAGCTGTGCTCGGGTGCTTTATAAATAGTGTCTCATTTGATCCTCACAACTCTGAAAGGTTGGTGCTGTTATTCATCCCCATTTTACTGTTGAGGAAACTGAGGCAAACAAGTTAAATGACTTATCTAGAGCCACATGGCTAGTCAGTGTCTGGATTTGATTTGGGGCCTTCCTGACTCTGTGCCATCTAGCTGCCTCTTAAAAAAAAAAAAGAGGAGGGGAGATCATTTGGTTGTCAGCCCCTAAAAAGTAACCACAGAAAGGTCTCTAAATGCTTCTCTTACCCCACGTGCCAAGGAACTTTGCCCCCTCCTCGGTTCCCTGCTAGGCTTGAAATCTTCCTCAGGAACTTCTCTGCTTAGCAGGGAGATGGAGCCCCCCTGGACCTTAGGGAGCCCCTAGAAGGCAGGAAGACAGGCGGCTACTGCCTTCAGCCACTCCAGGTTTGAGACTGGGGAATGTGGGGGGGAGGTTGGAAGGGGGGAGCGGGAAGACACACATGAGAAACAGACATAAGAGCAGAGCATCACGGACAACCTGTAATCAAGGGCACGGTAATTTCTCCCCCCAAATCCCAGTCTGTGTGCGTGTGTGTGTAAGTATTTACAAGGCCACAGCAGGACTGAAAAAACTCTTTTATGTTTTCAGAAGCAGGCCAGACAGTTCTGGAACCCTCCTTTACGCCTTTAAAAAAGTGATACTGGCTACCATTGGTGATGGGGTCCTTTCTGCCTGCTGTAGTGTGGGCTGTGTAGACGGGAAATGGGAAGCGGGGGGTCAGAAGGGAATAAAGAGGAGGAGGTGGAAGAGGGTTAATATTGTTTAATATTAATGTTAATAACTTACAAGAGAGAGTATAAGACAGAGACAAAGAGACAGACAGCAGAGACAGAAAGAGAATCAGAGAGGAGAGAGACAGACAGACAGACAAGACAGACAGACAGAGAAAATCAGAGAGGAGAGAGACAGACAGACAGAGACAGAAAGAGAATCAAGAGAGAGAAAAGAGTGTAAGAGACAGCAGACAGACAAAGAATCAGAGAGAGGAGAGAGACAAGGGGAGAGACAGACAGAGACAGAGAGAGGAGAGTGACCAGAGCACCCTGTGTGGGGGAAGGACATTTTAGAGCAGGAGGTCTTCAACTTGTTTTGTCATGGACCCCTTTGGCAACAGTCTAGTGAAGCTTATGGGCTCCTTTTTAGGACAATGTTAAATGCACAAAACAAAATACATAGGATTAGTGAGGAAACCAATTATGTTGAAATAGTTATATTACAAAAAAAAAAAAAAAAGTTCACAGACTTGTGGTTAAGAACCCCTGAGAAAGGAGCAGCTAAATGCACAGTGGATAGAGTGGCAGGCCTGGAGTTGGGAGGACCTGGGTTCAAATCTGACATTAGACACTTCCTAGCTATGTGTCCCTGGGCAAGTCACTTAACCTTGTTTTCCTAAGCCCTTGCCAGAGTTATTACTAAGGAGAAAATAAGGACTTAAAAAAAAGAACTCTTAAGAAGAGATCCTCACTGACAGTCTATGTGACTTTGGAGAAATCATGTACCTCTCTGGGTCTGAGTATTTTACACATAGCTGGTAAAATGAGGGAGTAGGACCAGAGGGTCCCTGGCTGCCAGGGATACAAGTTGTTAGGGGCACTAACTCTGGATACTCACTCCCCTTGTGTCCTTGGACAATCATTATAAAGTCCCTGGTCTGTTTGTTTGTCTGTAAGATGAGGGGCTTAGATCTGCTGCTTTCTGAGGTCCCTTCTCAGTGCAGAGCCATGATGTTAATTATCTTTTAGTCTATAAGCTCACTTCCAGCTCTGATGTTCCATTTTCTCTAGCGATTTCCCGCTGATGATCTCGGGTCCTTGCCAGCTCTTGACATTTTGTGGCTCGGACATTCTCTAGTTGTTGTGTGTGCTGTGGCTTCTCTGAGGCTACTCAGTTGGGTTATTCCCTGGTCTCTGGAAGTCCCCCAGCTTCCCAAAGGATGTCAACTTCCTGGTGTTGAACAATCATCCTTGAGGTGCTGGGAAGGGAAGGATATGTCCTGAAGCCCCCATACCCTTAGCAGCAATCCCCCCACTGAAGACAGGACTTTGCTGCAGCGAGGGGGCTTGGGAGACCACTCTGGGCCAAAATCACTTTTTTTTGGAAATACTCTCAAGGTGAACTATTTACTCAAGGGTAAGACCTAGGAAAGTCCCTTCACTTCCCTCTTTGTCCAGTGAAGGTCTCGGACCAGATGGCCTCTTGATGGGGTCTATTTGGGGGGACTTCCTGGAAGAGGTGGAAAATCAGGTACAAACAATCTTACAGGCACTATCTCCTTCGATTCGTATCCACCATCCTTGAGAAGTAGTGTGGGTATCATCACTCTCCTCTTACAGATGGGAAAACTGAGATAGTAGCCTCTCTCATTTCCCAAAAATTTTATGTTCATTCACCAGTCCCATGAGCTGGATAGATAGCAAAAGGGCTCCCCCCATTTTACAGAAGAAATAACCGAGGCCCAGAGAGAGGAATTGACTTTCCCAGAGTCGTGATAGTGATTAAATGGCTAAGCCAGGAGGCAGACTTGGGTCTCCCAATTTTTGGTAGCAAATTTTTTTTGCCTTCTTGATGAGGCTAGAAACTTGAGCTTATTGGAAAAAATCTAGAGTCCTTGAGCCTAAATGAGAAAACCAAGGAAACAGAAGAGAATTGGAGAGTAGCCCTTGTGCCTATCAAGTGAACGGGCCTTCAGTACAGCCAGGTGGGGGAGTGGAAGAATGAGAGACGATTTGCCTCTTTTGGGAAGGGAAATTGAGACTCAGGATGATAATCCTAATTCTCTTACGTTTTAAAGTTTACAAAGTTGTACGATGATTACCACCCCCATTTTAGGGGTGGGAAAACAGGCCCACTGAGGTAAAATGACATACAGATTTCCAGAGAATATGAGGTTGGTTGAGGTAGGAAGAAGCAGAGATATGTAAGAGAGCGGAACCAAATTTATGTGTAAATTTGTTATTAAATAAAGTTAAAACTTTTAAAAATAAGAGAGCTGAGCCATAACTGTGGGTCTGGGAATATAGAATGAATACTGTACCTTGGCAGGGAGAAATCTTAGTTTTTGAATCCTGACCATCCACCAGAGAGCTTCCCACGGTAGCCAGAGTCAGCTTGTCTCTTTGCCACTATACAAATTTAATTAGAAAATATAAACAGTATTAATGTAAAACATTACCCTTGGGTTCAAAAAATCAACTGCCCAAGTACAGGATTAGATGAGGTTAAAAAAAAAAAAAGGCTCTGAAAATGGCCCAAAGGGTTTAAGGAACCACCACCTCAGCTAGAGACAGTGTAACCTAGCCCGGCCATCTGAAGGATGTTAGAAGCTGGGAGTGGCCAGAGCCAGCCTGAAGAAGATAAGATGCTTTTGTCTGAGTCCAGCCACCTCTGGGCTGTGGCGGTCAGGCCTGGGGCCACATTTTTGGTCAGACATGAACAAACTGGAGAGAGTTCAATAAAGGGCAACCAGGATGAGGCCAGAACTGGAAAAATCCACTGGGAGAAGAGAAGCCTGGAGAGTAGCTGATTTAGAGAAGAGATGGTCTGTGATCAAATATTTGAGTAGCTGTTGAGGAAGGGAGAGCCTCAGCCCCCGCCCCCCCCTCTCTAGGGAGCCCTCTGTCTGAAGGGGACAGAAGTAGCCCTGCCCTTGGGGAACCCTCAGGCTGAGAAGAGGCATGGTCCTGCACTCTGGGAGCCCCTGGCATGAGAGGGGAAGAAGCCCTGCTCTGCACAAGGTCTCCATGTGCCTCTTCTATGGGGCTCTGGCCAGAAGAGCTTCTTCCCCTCCTCCTCCTCCTCCTCCTCCTCCTCCTCACCCTCTGCTGCCCTAGTTAAGCCTGAGTTGCCAGGAGACGGTTTGTTTCTCTCTATATATATTAACCTGAAGTTTTCTATTGGTTGGTTGATTTTTCCATTTTTTTTCCCTTCAATTTTCTGTTTGTTGTCCACTGGTCAGAACAAGGAGTTATTTGCCAACCATCTGTGTTTCTGGGGGTCTCTCAGCCGGGCTCTCAATCCACTGAACTACCCAGCTGCCCCCAAAGCCAGGTACTTTAAGGGACTCCATCTAACTGGAAAGATGGGAGATAGATGCCATAAGCATAGTGGCTTTTGTGTTAGAGGATCTGGGTTCAAATCCAGTTAGGTACAAATCACTTCAGTTTCCTCGTCTGTAAATGGAAGTTTCTGCCCTAAATCCCAAGCTCCTCGGTGTTCAATGATGACTGAGAGCTCAGAAAACTAGTCAGAGAATATTAGTTTGGAGGCTTCCTAGAGTATAGGACGTCAGAGCTGGTAAGGGACCTTAGCAGCTAGTCTAGCTCCACTGAAAAGAATTGGGAGTCAGAAAGGGATGGTCTTGTCCAAAAACACTCAGTAAGCAGCAAAGCTCTTTCCATTATCATGCCAGACTGGGAGGGGCAATATAGTGGGCTGCAATGGAGAGATGCTTCTCCAGAGGAGATTGGCCACAAAAGTTATATTCTAGCCTTGGTGCGCTTTATATCCATTCTCTCTTTTTCTTTATCCTCACAACAGCCCTGTGAGGGGAAGACCAAGGACTTATTCTCTCCCATTTTACAGATGGGGAAATTGATTTCCAAAGAGAGGAGGAAAGGGAACAAGAATTTAAGCGCCCACTACGTGCCAGAAACTGTGTAAATGCTTCACTTTGATCTTCCCAACAAATCTGGAAGGTAGATACTATTTTGCAATTGAGGAAACTGAGGCGGACAAAGTTTAAGTGATATGCCCCACGGTCACAAAGCTAAGAAGGATCTGAGGCCATATTTGAACTCAGGTTGTCCTGACTTCCTGACTCCATGCTCTATCCATCTAGATGCCCCAAAAAAAAGGGAAAAGGGGAAGAAATATGACCCGCCTATGGTCAGCAGCAGAGCCATGTCTTCTGACCTCAAAGCTAAAGTTCTTTTTGCTCAAACACGGCTAATGCTGGGACAGAGAAGAAAAATTAGACTCTTGGGAAGGGAAGAGCCTGTCTAAATACAGGGGGAGAAGAATAGAAAGTCCAAGAGAAGATGGGGCTGAAAATGGGAGGTTGGGGCCACATTGAGGAGCCTCAAATACCAGGTTCAGGAATCTAGATTCACTCAAGGGCCTTGGGGCGAGCTATGACAGGTTCTGAGCAAGTGATGGGTGTGAGGAAATGAGTGGTCCTATGAGGAGGAGGGCCAGGAAGGAATTAATTAGGATTTCAGGAAAATTTATAGGGAATCTCTGACTATGAAGTCAAATGCTGTTCAATTCCCAGTCAGGGAAAGGAAGAAGGCCCCCCTCTATCATCGAGGACAGCACGTCCTTTCAAGATGGTAGAAGATACAGGAAGCTGAGGAAAGCAGAAGTAGGGAGGGCAGCTAAGCCTTCCAACTTCTTCTTTCAGGCCTGACTCCTATTACTGACTTCCTGTAAATTTTGGCAAGTTCCTTCCCTTTCTGGGACTCAGTTTCTTCCTCTGCAAAATGATGAGGCTGGATTAGATGTTTCTATCCTTTTGTATAGGACCAATACTAGAAACTCGTGGACTCCTAAAACCTTAGAGCTGGAGGGATCTCTTTTTTACCTATATATCCTGTCTGTCTGTCTATCTATCTATCTATCTATCTATCTATCTATCTACCTATCTATCTATCTATCTCATCCAACCATCTATCCATCCATCTATGTCTATATCTATCTATCTATCCATCCATCCACCCATTTATCTATCTATGTCTGTTTTTGTTCATTCATTCATATTAGCCACATCACTAAAAAAAAAGAGAAAAGAAAGTTTTAAAAGTCCAGAGGTCCAGAGGCCAACTTCCCTCTGCCCTTGGAGTTCATTGTATCTCTCTGGAGGTGGAGAGCATTTTTCATCATGAATTCTTTTAGAATCATCTTGGATCATTGTATTGATCAGAGTAGCTAAGTCATTCACAGTTGCTCCTCATACATTATTGCTGTTGCTGTGTATAATGTTCTCCTGGTTCTGTTCATTTTGCTTCGTATCAGTTCATGTTTGTCTTCCCAGGTTTTTCTGAAACCATCCCTGGAGGAACTTCTTGGGCCAGTCACATAGCTTCTTTGCCGCCTCAATTTCCTCCTTTGTAAAATGAAAGAATTGATTCTTTTCTTCTCTTCTTCAAATTTTCTTGTACAAAAGGATCAACATGGAAAAATGTTTTACATAATTGCACATATAAAATCTATCAGATTGCTTACTGCCTCAGTAAGAACAGAGGAAGGGAGAGAACCTGGGACTGAACTTTTTATGTTAAAAATTGTTTTTGCATATAATTGAGAAAAATCATGTGTGTGTGTGTGTTAAAAGATGAAGGTCTTGGACTAGAATCACCTCTAAAGTTCCTATTCTATATCCTATGATTCCTCTCGTTTCTTAAATGGAAGCCAAGAGGGTCTTGTCCCTGGTCCCAAAATAAGTCAGTGACAGATCCAGGACTAAAACCCAAGTCTCCTGATCCCACCCCCATCTCTACCACAAGTCTGGGATTCTGCTGCCTCACTTGTTGAAATACTGGATGATCAATTATGGGACTCAGTTCAACTTGACAGGTATTTATTAATAGCCTTATTAATGGTGCTTTGAGCTGGGGAGGTACAAAGTTTGAATATGACATAGTCCCTGCCCTCATGGAGCTTCCAGTCTTGGAGGAGTTTAAGATACCAAGACAAAAAACTGAAATCCAGTGTCTCGTGATAAGTATGTACAGAAGTCTTGACAAAGTGCCATGTAAAGTCATGGAATTACAGAATTTGATTTAGGTCTTAGAACATAGAGCACAGAATGTCAGAGCTCATCTAATCTTATTTTACACATGAGAAAACTGAGGTCCAGAGGCCACAGATAGTGTAAGTAAATACTAACAGAGAAATTAAACCCAGGTTCTCTGAATTCGAATCCACTGTACCACTGACGCATTATAGAAGGCTTCCTGGAGGAGGTGACATTTGAGTTGGATTTAAAGAATGGATAGGAATTCAGAAGGGCAATTAGGTGGTGCAGTAGATAGAAGGTAGGGCCTGGAGTCAGGAACTCATCTTTGTGAATTCAAATCTGACCCTAGATTATTAGCTCTGTGATGCTGGGCAAGTCTGCCTCTGTTTCTTCATCTGTTAAATGAGCTGGAGAAGGAAATGGGAAAATACTCCAGGATCTTTGCCAAGAAAACTCTCAGTCACAAAGAGTTGGACACAACTAAAAAGGAATTCAGAAGGAGAAGAAGAGGAAAGAGGACATAATAATCATAAGGGACATCAAGACCAAATTCATGGAAGCAGGAATATGCAGTTCAGGGCAAGTTTGGAGGAGCTAAAGTGCTCCATTTTAGTGGAATTATGGAATTCCTGGAGGGGACTAACATGAGAGAAAGCTAGAAAGTTGGATGGTGCTTGATTGTGGAGAGCCTTGAATGTCAGGCCACTATCACCCTTCTAGCTCTTCAGAGGGCCCTTAGGAAAGGGAACAGTGGTCTAGATAACCCCAAACATTAGGTAATCAGCAAATGGCATCTGGCCAACTTACAGAACACTTGCATGTTTGGGGGAGGAAAGAGAGGAAGGGGACCACAACAGTTAGGGCCCTGTCTCTTCCTCCAGTGAGGTAGTGGAACCTGGGCCCCTCACTGTCCAAACCTCCTCTGCCCCCCACCCCCAAAGTACTATCATTTCCTTCCTCCTGCTTTTCTCAGAACTTTAAAATCCCCACCCAGTCCCTTGGAGGCGAGGGTAATCTGGGCTCGGGAGGAAGGGTGCCAAGCTAACTCTGCAAACCTGTGAGCTGCCCTGACCAGAGGTAAACCATCTCAGAATCTCAGCTCTGGAAGGAACCCGAGACACCAGCTAGTGTCCGTCCAGCCCCTCTTCTGCTCCAGAAGGAAACTGAGAAGGGGCACTTGACCATGTTATGTTGTTAGTGACAGGGTTTAAGCCTGCATCCTCTGAGGCGGAGGGGAAAGTGCTGCATTTAGAACCAGACAGCCTCATTTTGAACCACAATTCTGTCATTTACTAGCCAAATGACCAAATGACCACGGTCGGGGCACCTAGGTCGTGAATGGATAGAGTGCTGGGCCTGGAGTCAGGAAGATTCCTCTTCTGGAGTTCAAAGCTGGCCCCGGATACTTACTAGCTATGTTATCCCTGAGCAAGACACTTAACCCTGTTTGCCTCAGTTTCCTCATCTGTAAAATGAGAAAGAAAATGGCAAAAACCACTCTAGTATCTTTGCCAAGAAATGGAGTCATGAAGAGTCGAACATGGCTAAAGATGACAGTACTGACCAGCCTTAGTTAGACTAGAATTACCTCTAAGGTCCTTTCTCTCATTTCTTAGAGATGGAAACAGAAGCCAATAGAAGAAGGGTCTTGCCCCATGGTCCCAAATGGAGCCTGGTAGACCCAGGACCAGAAGAACCCTGATCTCCTGCCCCATTCCCCACCCACAAGTCCAAGATTCTGCTGCCTCGCTTGTTGAAATATTTGCTGAAATATAGGACTCAGTTCAACCCAACAAATGCTTAATTGATGGTCTTATTAATGGTCTAAGCCTCGGTTTCCTCATCTGTAAAATAAGGTTAGACTGTGGCCTCAGTTTCCTTCCAGGTCTATATCTATGATCCTTTGATCTCCATGGAATGAGGGTTCATTAAATTTTTTCTTGAACTCTAGGGATGGGGAGTTCACTACCTTTGGAGATAGCCCATTTTAGTTTTCCATTGGTGAATCCTGGGAAGGTCTTCTTTTCATGTAGTGGAAACTGCCTCTCTGCAATTATCCCCCATTGCTTCCAGCCCTGCTATGATACCCAGTGTCTCCATTTTTCTAAATAACAATCTTCCTTAAGTCATGACTTCTAGTGCCTTCTCCAAATTGGTTGCCCTTCTCTGGTCTTGATTTAACTGGTCAGTGACCTTCCTAAAATGTGGATCTGTGTTCTAGATATACCTCTGGGGCCATCCCTGCCTTCTCCCCCAAATCCTCTTAAAACAGAAACTGATCCTTGACTTGGAAAACCACAAGTTAACACTATACCTATGTATGTTGTATATTTATTTTTTTAAATATTTCCCAATTATATTTTAATCAGTTCTGGCTATGCTATGTTTGAGACTCTTGTGAGCCCTATATTTGTCACCATTGGGTAATCTGAGTTTAAGTGTAGCTTCCGCACTGACTCGCTGGGTGATGTTGAGCAAGTCCCTTTTCCTCTTGGAATCCACCTTTGTAAAATGTCAGGATTATGGAAGCAGCTGGGTGGCTCAGTGGATTGAGAGATGGGATGTCCTGGGTTCAAATTTGACTGCAGACACTTCCTGTCTGTGTGACCCTGAGCAAGTCACTTAACCCCCATTGCCCAGCCCTTACCACTCTTCTGCCTTGGAACCAATATACAATATTAATTCTAAGAGGGAAGGGAAGGGTTTAAAAAAAAAAAAGGTCAGGCTTGGATTAGATAATGTCTAAGGTCCCTTCGCACTTTTCCACCAGCATCCCATCCTCCCCTAGAGGATATTTGACTTTTTCTCATTGAGAATCCCTAGCGTGAGGGTAAGCCATGGCCTCATTGATCTACCAGTCAATTGATAAGCACTTATCCGTTTATTAATAAGCACCTACTGTGTACCAGGCCCTACCCTAAGCACCAGGGATATAAAGACAAAAGTGAAAAATGGTCCTTTCCCTTAAGGACCTTCCTCTTTTGGGGATGGAGAAATAATATCTATAAATATGTATCTACAAAATCTCTACTCTCTCTATAAAAATGCAGTCTAAACATATAGCATATACCGTATTAGCCCGAATACAGTGCGATATTTTTTTTCCCCAATATGTACCTTTCACATTCATACTATATATTGTGTGTGTGTGTGTGTGTGTGTAGCCTTACCTAATCCCTTAGCCCCTACATCATTTTCCCTATAAATTTTGCGCCCAAATTCAATAAACTTTGCCACACCCAGCAAGAGGGTGTCTGCGTGTCTGATCTGGCAGTCTGGCAGTTCGACCCTCCTGTAATCCCCAAAATCGTTTTTCTCATCCCGGTTCGTTGACCCACGAATCATTCTTCGAGCAGGACTTGACGGCCAGTGTTTTTGGTTTCAGTAGCTCTCAAGCCAAGGCTCTTGTAGTTATAATTTCTGAACGTTTACCCGTTATTTATTTGATGATGGGTAGAGAAAATAATATTGGCCATGTTGAAAAACAGGCTTCTTCCAAAACCCAAGTACTTTTCCTCTTTCTGAGTTACCCTTCAAAATCTTTGGGATTGCACAATATCTGGGCTAATACGGTGCACTATGAAATATTTCATGACATCTATTTTGTATAATTTTTAATATTTGTGTCATAAAAATGTATAAAATGTAAATATTTGGGAGGGAGGAGGACTCGAGCAGCTGGAGTGAATCTGAAAAGGCTTCCTTTAGGGAAGGCATTATTTGAGCGTTGGTTGGAAGGAAATGAGGTAAGTGGCAGAGGGGAGACTCAAGACCGCCCGTGAGAGATGGCAGAGTGGAAGGTGCCCCTGGGACCACCGAGCATTTCTTAGGGAAGTGAGTGAGAAGGGCCCGACTCGTCTCAAAGGAGAAAGAAGAGGATGTGTTGGGGCAGAGGCTTGGCCAGCTCCCCCAGGGATGGGCTCGCCAGGATTTCTGTGTCTTCTGAACCAGGGCTCTGTCACACGATTAAGGGAGGAGGTTCAATAGCCAGGAGTTTCGTAAATAGCCAAATTGGCTCCAAGAATAATTCTAGAGTCTACAGCAGCCAAGCAGGCAAACAGTACCAGGCTCCAGGCTCTAAGAATAATCCAAGACTCTAGTATTAGCCTTGAGGTCCTGCAAATAGTCATTAAATTCCAGGAATAATGCCAGGCTCTGCCAACAGTTCCAGGTTCTGCAAACAATTCTAGGCTTTGTGAGCCAGCCAACAGGGTTTATATAAAATGTGGGACTCTGCAAACAAGTTGTTATTTATTCCGTCATTCTCAGTTGTGTCTGACTCTTTGTGACTCCGTTTGGGATTTTCTTGGCAGAGATACGAGAGGGGTTTGCCATTTCCTTTTTCAGCTTATTTGACAGATGGGGAAACCGAGGCAAACCGGGTTATGTGCTTTGCCATTTCCGTCTCCAGTTCATTTTACAGACAAGAAAACTAAGGCACATAGAGGGTAAAGTGACTTACCTAGAGTCACCTAGCTAGCGTCTGAGGCCAGATTTGAATTCAGTCTTCCTGACTCGAGGTCCACTGGGCCACCTCTAGGCAGAGACCTTTAGAGCATCAGTGATTGAGGTGGACAAAAGCCCCGAGTCTTGGATGAGAGGCTTGTTTGAGGGTTGTTGCTCTTGGGAAGGAAGAGCTGACCAGGAGGCTACGCTAGGCTGGGCTAGTTAGGGCAGGAGAGCAGTCCCTAATAAGCAGGGCAGTCTGTGGTCACAATTACCTATTTAGAGCCTTAATTAAAAGGTTCCAGGTGGGCAGGTCTCTGCTTATAGTCCTTGGGAGCCTTCCTCCCCAAGGAAGCCCTTTCTCGAGTCTCCCTCCATCCTCCCTGTTGTGCTGGGAGAGTTGGGCAGAGATGGCTCCCTCTACCTTCCCCTCCCTGATTTAGGCAGGATGGCAGGATGGAAGAATCTGGCTGGCTTTGGCTGGCATCGGGAACCCCCTTGGGGGCCGGGCTGGTCTCCCTCCCCTTTCCACCACGAGGTGTAACCTGAACCACTGGCACCGACTGAAGGGGCCTGTGGGACCTGGCTGGGACAATGAAGGATCGAGTTGCTCCCTGGCTCACTTTTTCCAGCCCCTAGAGCTGAGGTTCCTTCACATGGTGTCGGGGGTCACCTGAGGCAATAAGGAGACCCTGGGCCAGCCCGAGCCTTAGGAGGAAGGTGTGAGCCACTGAGGTTTGAGGCCTCAGATCCCTCCGTCCAGCTCTCCCAGCCTGAGCCCCAGAGGGATGAAGGGACCTGTTGAAGGGGAGACGGAGGGGTAGGAGAACACGTCAGTGCTTTTGACTCCAAACCCAGGGCCGCTTGCTTCATTGCCATCATACAGCCTTTCCCTTCTGCCTCTGTCCCAGGAGCCTGTCAGACAAGTAGGCCAGTGGGAAACTATCAGAGAGAAACAAGGAGACTCTTCTTCCTCATCCGCGAATTTAAAAGATCCAGAGACACACAGGGCCAGAGACGGGGAACGGTGCCTGTCGGAGAGCTCATCTGGGCAGACCTGGAACTGGGGCAGAGCCACTGGGGCTTTGCCTTCGGGTGCCAAAATTCAGAGAGTTATTAACAGAGCAGTATATACCTCAGCAGCTTTTGGACCTAGTTAGCATTAAGAATTAATTAGAACTAGAGAGTGCGTTCCTTCTCTGCCCTGATATCTCTGCTGCATCCTGCTGCGTTCCCTCGCCTGGCCTGGCTCCTCGGCCCCACGAGGGGCTCCCCAACACCGGCCCTGAGGTGTCCCTGGGCGACCAGACCCCCGATTACCCCTCTTCAGGAGCACTCACCCTTGAGATGTCCTGGCGTCTTCCCCACCACCACCACCCCCATTCCCTGCATTTCATGTCTCTGACCACAAGCACAAAAATGTCTAGTTGCAGTTCCTGGCATATAGCAAGTGCATAATAAATACTCTTGTCTCTATTTATCCCAATGAGGTGGCCCAATGGATAAAACACCAGGCTTGCAGTCAGGAAGACCCAGGTTCAAATCCAGCCTCAGATACACTCTAGCTGGGTAACCTTGGCCAAGTCACTTAACCCTGTTTGCCTCAGTTTTCTCATCTGTAAAATGAGCTGGAGGAAAATATGGCAAACATATCCAATATCTAGCCAAGAAAACGAAGAGTCGGACATGACTGAAATGACTGAATAACAATAGCATGTATCTAATTATCAAAACTGGAAGATCTTTGAGCCCAACCATCTCATTTTTATAGATAAGGAAAAAAGAGGTCCAGTAAGGGCTGTCCCTTCTCCAGAGTCACACAGTTAGCATCCATAGTGAGATTCAAACGCTGACCTTCCTCACTCCTGAGTCCAGCCTTCTGGCCCCTCTACCATGATGCCTTTGTTAGTAGAAACAAAATTAACCCTTTGAATACCAATTTTTTCTTAGTATTTCTAAGTCTCATTAAAATACCTAAAATAGTATGCAATTTACCAACTGTAGGAATATGGAATCTAGTCATAAAATTCAACGGCACTTAAAAAAAAATGGTTCTATTTAGCTCCGATTTCCCTACCTTGGAGTAGAAGAAACTGAGGTCGGAAATGGGGAGAGATTTGCCTAAAGTCATAAACAAATTAGGAATTGAGCTGGAAGGGCCCTTCACCATCTAGACCAAAAGGCTGCTTTGTTTATGGAGGAGGAGCCTGGGGCCCAAGGGGGAAGAAGGGACTGGCTCAAGATTACATATTGACTCAGTAGCAGGCCTGGAACTGGAACCAGCTGCCCTGGGGATGGGGTGGGAAGGGAGGTAGGTGAGGGCTCAGTCAAGACGACAGGTCAATCTGAGTCATGAGTTTATCTTGGGTTACTTCCCAGCCTCCTTTCTATATATATAGATCTTCCTCTTGTCCCCTTCCCCTTGGTACTTGAGATCCCTCACTTTGGAGCTAGATCCCATTCCCCCATCAGTTCTCCCAGTCTTCATTTCCAGGAATTCATGGCAAAGGGGAGCTCTGGATGGGGAGCCATTCTCTAGAGGAAGAGACAGAAGTCCCAAGAGGGGAGTCAGTGGGATGGGAGCTCTGAGTTCATCAAACAAAACAACCTGCATAAATTATTTTATCAGAGCCTCTTAATCAGGGATCTTCAAACTTGTGTTTTTGGTTTTATTTTGTTTTTGAATATTGTAACAACTACATTTCAACATAATTTATTTCCATTGTAATCCTGTGTATTTTATGCATTTAAAAGCATTCTAAGAGGAGTCCACAGAATTCATCAGACTGCTGAAAGGGGTCCAAGCATAGAAGTTAAATTAAGAATCCTTGTGCTAAAGATAGACTAGTTGTTATTATATCTGTTCAGTTATTTGTTATTATTATTATTATTAGTTCAGTTATTTTTCAGTCATGACTCCATTTGAGGTTTTCTTGGCAAAGATACTACTACTACAATGGGTTGCCATTTCCTTCTCTGGCTTATTTTACAGATGAGGAAACTGAGGCAAACTGAGTTAAGTGCCTTGACCAGGGTCAAACAGCTAGTAAGAGTCTGAAGGCAGATTTGAACTCATGAAAATGAGTCTTGCTGACTCCTAGCCTGGCTTTCTATCCATTGTACTACCTAGGTGCTATTATTATTATTATTATTATTATATTATTCAAATGAGAGGATTAGATCAGATAGATGACCTCTGAGGTCCTTTCCAGCTCCTATCCTATGATCTGTTCCAACCCGCTTTATTTGACAAGAGGAAGGTTCTTGCCCTACCTAGGTACCATAGCCAGTGTGTGGCAGGGCCCAGCCTTGAACCAGGATCTCCAGGGCCCTGACCCCTGGCCTCTCCAATTCTGTAATGCCTCCAGGATGATAGGAATACACTCCACAAACTTGCTATAGATTTAGAGCTGAAGAGAAGGAAAGAGGCCCATAGGAAGAGACTTGCCCACAGTCACACAGTTATTACGTAGTAGGGCTGGACTTTGAACCTGGCTTCCTTGGATGACAGGTGAGACTTTTTCCCCCCCAGATGCTCCTGCCTGCCCTGATGCCCAGCTTCCTCTCCTTTGTCCTCAGGTCAGCCAGCCCAGCCCCAGGGTATCCTGAGGATGAAGTGGCAGAGACTGTGCTGGTCCTTCACCTGTTTCCTCACTGTGAGTTGGGGTGGGTGAAGTTGGGGCCAGGGAGGGGAGCATCTGAGTATATTGTGCCTTCTGGTGGTTTGGGAGGGGTATCCTGGGGGATTGAGAGGAATGTCAGGGGCCTTCTGCCCTGGCCCAGGCCATTTGGCCATGCCCAGATCCCTGAATCTGCCCATGATTATGGCTTATACTCTGAAGTTTTCTACACCTCTCCTGCCCCCCCCCCCCACTCTGCCAGGAAGAGTAAAGACTAGGGGCAGCTGGGTGGCTCAGTGGATTGAGAACCAGACCCAGAGGCAGGAGGTCCTGGGTTCAAATCTGGCCTCAGACACTTCCCAGCTGTGTGACCCTGGGCAAGTCACTTAACCCCCATTGCCTAGCCCTTACCACTCTTCTGCTTTGGAACTGATACATAGTATTGATTCTAAGACGGAAGGTAAGGGCTTAAAAAAAAAAAAGTAAAGACTGGGGTCACAGCTAGAAGATATTCTCCTGTCGGTATGGGTGACGGATCCCAAGACTGTGACAGCCTCGGGCTTCTTCTGCTTCTGTCTGACCCAAGGCCAGCTCCAGGGCTAGGCAGAGGCATGAATGAAAATGACAGACACACTTCTTGACCCTCGGGCTCCTCTCCCTGTTGAATCAGAGCTGTGAGCTGGGTGCGGTGTGTGAAGAAAGAGAGGGGGAGGCATGGAGGGTGGCCAGCGCCTGGAGGGTCCGGGATGGGTAAAGAGAGCCTGGCCCTGGGCTGAGAAAGGTCACTGCTGAGGAGACCTGGCCTGTCTGTCCTCAGGCACCGGCAGAGCACCATGTAACGCTGAATCAAGAAAAGAGAGATGGGCTGAGGAGCGAGGAAGATGGAAGAGAGAGGGAGGAAAGGAGGAAGAGGAGGAGCTAGAAACATGCAGTATTAGAACCCTAGACTCACAAACCTTTAGAATCCTAGCTGTGGTGATGCTTAGAAGCTCACTGTTTTACATGTTAAAAGGTATCTTCTAATTAAATATGAGAGATAGACAGAGTGAGGAGAGAGGGAGAGATGGGAGGCGGAGGGGAGGAAGAGAGGGCAGAGGAGAGACAGAGGCAGAGATGGTAGGGGAAGAGAGAAGAGAGGAAGGAAGAGGGAGGAAGAGATGAACAGAGGGGGGAGAGAGACAGAGAGGAGAGAGG
>NC_058132.1:94142277-94165460 GCF_016433145.1 Gracilinanus agilis
GAGAGAGAGAGAGAGAGAGAAATATGAGGGGAGAGGAAGGAATAGGGAGGAAGAGACTGACGGGGGAGAGAGAGGTAGGGGGTACAGAGGGAGAGAGGAGAGAGAAAGAGAAAGGAAGAGGGAGAGAGAGAAAGAGAGAAAAAGAGGGGGGGAGAGAGCCATGAGTGTCCGAGAAGTCTCTTAGAGTACATCAGTCTTTCCTTTTGGATGGGATTGTCTTACAAATATAGGTGGAGATGGGGGTTAGTTCCTCTCCTTGGACTGGGGGATTCTCTTCTCTGTCTTTGACTTCACCTGTGAAGAGTTCCTCTGAGATCACATGATCTGAAACTCACACCCCAAAAAATAGCCACTTAAAACCAGGATAGATGGACAAGTCCAAGTTAATAACAGAGTAGTCAGTGTCTACACTGGCTGGGGGCATGCAGGGGAGAGCAGGATCCGAGTGGGTGGGGCCGTTTCTGAGAAGGCTCAGGGATCTTCTCTAAGTTTCTGTAGAAGGTGGGATGTGTTGAATCTGTCAGCATCTAGGCTGACATCCAGGTCACTGGGGTCCCAGTCACCATTGCTGTTCTTCTCTCACCATCCTCACAACATTACCTATAAAGGATTATTGATCCTTGTAATAAGGGGCCCTTTAAGGCAGTGGGGTGGGCAGGCACTGGACCATCCAGTAATAGTATTTGGTTTGGCTTCCCTTCACAGAGGCTAAGTATGTGCAGCAAGGAGGGGCAGACTGTTGGGACTTCCCAGTTTGGAAGATCTTATAAAGATTGGAGTATAGTCACAGTTCCCAAGATAGAGCCATCTTAGATCTTTTTTATTTTTTTAAACCCTTACCTTCCATCTTAGCATCAATACTATGTGTTGTTTCCAAGGCAGAAGAGCAGTAAAGGTTGGGCAATGGGGGTTAAGTGACTTGCCCAGGGTCACACAGCTAGGAAGTGTCTGAGGCCAGATTTGAACCCAGGTACTCCTGACTCCATCCACTGTGCTACTCAGCTGCTCCTTCTCCTAAGTCTTCTTTCCTAGCACTTGGCAACCCTATATAAATGTGGAAAGTGCTGGAGTTCTGTCTGGAAGAGGTAGAAGCTTCAGTGACCCAAGTTGGTAGGAATATAGAGCTCCAGGATCTGAACCCCAGTTCATCCATTTGCTCCTTAAAGAGTCATGGACTGACTGGGCTGATAGAACCCTCAGAACATCCTTAGAACCTAGAACGTCAGATTTGCCCAATGTCACATGGACATTTCAAGCTCGGTCCTCTGGTTCTGAAGATGGCACTCCCTCTGCTGCCCTACTCTGGGTTTGTGTAATTGTGGTAAAATATTCCTCGGGTTCATGGGAAGGATGGTCTATCGCTAATTTTCTTTAGTTATTTTATTAAACACCTTTGTTTTAAAAGGGGGAAAACCACCAATGCCAGAGCGAGGAGAGGCTTTAGAATAGAGAACGTCAGAACTGAGGGGAGCCTAATAAGAGAATGTCAGAGCTGGGAGACTCTTGGAAATCATCTAGTTCAAACTTCTCATTTTGCAGATTAGGAAACTGAGACCCAGAGAGAGGGACAGACTTGCCCAACGTATGCTTGAGGATCAGTGGCAGAGCTGAGACTAGAACCTAGCTTTTCTCCCCATCCAACATTCTGTTTCGTAGCAGTCTTGACCCACTCCCTCTCCATCTTAGCACAGAGGATTCCGAGGGGAGGGCAGCGAAGATTGGTGGCAGCAATGTTGGGCAGGCATAGGCTGGGAATTGGATTGGTGCCTGCCCCTATCCCAGTGTCTGCTGGTGCCAGCCTCTCCTTCAACCCTTCTCTCTCAGCTACTCAGCGGACATCAGTCGTTCTCCCTGTCCTGCCAGGACTCTGAGTACCAGACAGAGGCGGGCGATTGTGCTGCGTGTCCTGAGTGCCCACCAGGAGAGGAGCCCAATCAGGTAAGCCCATGCCTGGCTCTAAGGGGCAGCTGCCCTGAGGAGGAGCTCTGCACGGCCCCTGTCCTCAGAAACCCCTGACTCTGAAACAGGGGAGCTGTAAAGATGGGTGAATCTGAGGGAGGACACTTGGCACCCATCATCAGGGACCCCCAGCTGAACTCCAAATAAAGCTTAAGGCGGAAGAGCAAGAGCCCCATATGACAGATCCACACGTATAAAGGTCAAAAATTATCCTAGTTGAAGGAACAGGGTGAGGGGTGGAGGCGGGGGAAGGGTCAGCCAGTGAATACTCTGGTAGATTGGAGAATGGCCGAGACCAATCCAGGATGGCTTCTTGGAGAAGGTAGCCTTTTGGGAGCTGTTATATAAAGGTCCAAGGGATAGGGAAGAGAGGGGGGAGACCTCCTTCCTTTCTCAGCTCGAGCATGAAGCCTCCCAGGACCTCTTGACCATCAGCACCTCCTAAGATTACCTTGAATTTATTCTGTGTGCATGTAAATGGACACAGACACAGCAACAGCCTCCTTCATTCAAGTGCTAACTCCCTACTGCTTGGCACACAGTTTAAATGTTTTTGGATTGATTTTCCCACCCAGGAATGTGGTTCCGGACTGGGACTGGGTACTGTGTGCCGTGCCTGCAGGCCAGGCACCTTTTCGACCAGCCTGGGACGAAGCCCCTGCCTGCCCCACACTGGCTGTGCCCGGCTGAGGAGGGTCAAAGCCCAGGTGGGGACCACGACTGTCGATACTCGGTGCGGTGACTGCATTTCAGGGTGAGCCCCCTTAGCTCTGGAATTGAGAATTGAGAAGGTATCGATCCTCGGGCCAGGGATGCTCAGTAAGGGGAGCAAAGGTTCCTGCCCCCGGCAGGAAGCATCATCAGCTGTGTCAAAGAGGAAGAAAAGACTTGAAGCTGGGAGTTGGGACCCCTGGGTTTCAGTCATGGTTTCTGTGTGACTGTGGATGAAGCCCTTTCCCCCTCTGGGCCTCAGTTTCCTCGTCAGTAAAATGAGGAGGTTGGACTAGGTCATCTCTAAGGCCTTTTCTGGTTGTCCTGGTGTCCTGATCTTCCATGTTCTAAGTCCTTCTAGTTCTCAATTCTCTGCTCTGATGTCCCTTCCAGATCTGGCATTCTTTGTTCTGGCTTCTAAGGTTCCTTCATGCTTGGACATTCTTTGTCGTGTAGGTCACATCTCTCCAACTCACTGGTTTTAGAAGGAAAGGAGAAGTCTTAGTGGCTTAGCCATCAGTCTCCATTTAGATCTCTGTTAGACACTGGGGAAAGAAGAGGAGACAGAATGGAGACTTTGGGGTTGTCTTTGGAGCCCCCCTGACCTGGGGGCTACTACTTCTCTTCAAAGGAGGAAGGGTATATAAGTCGGTCCAGATCATCCAGGCTAACATGAGAGCAAGAGCTCAGGAATTCAGTTCCAGCTCCCACCATATGCCTCTTAAGGGTCTCTTATCTCCCATGGTGGCCATATTGGAGGAGCCCCACTGTCTTATTGAAAATAATCATGGCTGCTATTTCTAAGGCCATTTAACTGTTTACAAAGCTTGTTCACATCAGCCCTGTGCTCTTATTCTTATCCCCTTTTCATAGAGGGAGCTAGTGAGATTCAGAGATGAGATTCACGGCAGCCTAGACTTCAAAAGAACTCATCCAACCCCTTTCTGAACAGAAATTCTCCTTTTCAGCATTGACGATCTCTGTCTAGGCAGCTCATTCCACTTTGGGTTTTGGTAAAGCACCTAGGATGGGTTTGAGGCTTCTGGGAAGCAGAGGGTGAGAATGGGAGGTCGTAGGAGTCCAAAGAAGGGGTAGGGCAGAGGGGACCTATTGGATAGGAGGTGGCCATGTGGAGCTGGCTGTAGGCATGAGACCACCTTTGTTTTCCTGCAGGTTTTATGACCCCAGAAGGCATCCAGACACAGAGTGCTGGCCTTGTTCTTGGGCACCCATGGGCACACCTGGCTGTGGAGGTGAGTGTGGGTCTAGCATGATGGGTGTTGAGCACAAAGCATCTGAAAAATGGGGAGAGCAAAGGAGGGAGAAATGGAGGCAGAGACAGAGATGCAGAGGAGTCAAGAAAAGGAGAAACAGAGGGAGAGAAACTCAGACAGTTTAGTGTTTAATAAATGCTTGCTGATTGATTGAGGGTGAGAGAGAAGTAGATAGGAGACAGGAGGGACTAAACCAGGCAAAACCAAAGAGGGGAGACAATTGTGTGTGTGAGACACAGAAAAGGAAAGAGACATCAAGAGAGACTTAGATGAAAATACAGAAACAGACAGCCAGATGAATGATGGGTCTGAGATGCTGAGAGAGACCCAGATAAATATTCAGAAACAGAGTAAGTGAAAGAGACAGAGGGAAAAGAGGAAAAGTGAAGAGAGTGAGAGGCACTGAGAGATGGAGGGAAGTACAGAGAACAGCAGGCATGGAGAGATCCAAAGCTATGGAGACAGAAACAGAGACAGGACACACAGAATTTGAGAAGAGAGGAAGAAAAGAAGGAAAGAACTAAGATGGAAAGAGACAGATGTGCAGAGAGTCTGCAGAGACCAGGAAAGACAGAAAGATGGAATAGAGAGCTGGATACAGGGAGATACCGGAGAGATGGAAGTACAGGAAAAAGCAGGTATGGCTCTGAGGCAACAGAGGGAGGAAGATAAAGATTGAGAGAAGGAAGAAGACAGATGGTGATAGGGAAAGAGAGAAAAACAGTCCCAAAGAGAGAAAGACAGAGATTAAGAGTGCAAGAGACAGATGAGAGAAGGGAGAAAGAGAATAGGGGATGGAGACATGGAGTGATAGATGGAGAGATGGAGACTGCAAGAGGGAGGAGTTAGAAGAAAAGGCAATAGAAAACGAGAGCCCAGGGCCCTGACGGGGCAGCCCCCCTCCTCTTTTCCCTCTCCTCCTCCCTGTAAGCTTTGAAGAGAGAAAGACTACCTAGAGCTGATGCTGACCCACTTTCAGCTCCTGAATATGCTGACTCTCCCCACTATCCTTGGGGGGCAGGAATAAGAAGACAGCCAGGGCTGAGACAGCAGCTTTCTCTTCTACGACTGAGGCATGTCCCTAAGGGGAGGGGGGACATAAAGGAGCAGGGTACAGAGAGTCAGGATGGGGCTGTGGAAGGAACCCTGGGCTGAGAGCCGAGAGACTTGAGAATCCTTGCTCTGCCACTAACTGGCTGTGTGACCTTGGGCAAATCTCTTCCCCTTTCCATATGGACCTCATTTTCTCTGGCTATAAAATGAGGGCATTTGGTTTCAAGTCTCTGCTGGGTCCTCCTAGCCTTCAGGAGTGTATTTTTGCCCTGCTGGCCCCTTCATTTTGAGGTCTGGGATGCAGAGGGGTACAGCAGCCTAGGCCAAACCAACAGGATGGTACACTGAGCTAGAGCCCAGGACTTAGGAGGAGGATCACTTCCCCCCTCCATTGGGTAAGGACTTGTCCCTGCCAAGTCCCCAAGCTATCTCCCCCCTCCTCCCCACAGATAATCTCTGAGGGCCTGGGGAGACGAGGCAGGGACAGTTGTTGCCTGTGAATGTCTGATCTCTGATGTCCTCGAGCAATGTTGGCTCTCTGTGCTGTCCTGTCCATCTCTGAGTCCCCTGAACTTTGTGAGATAGAATGAGGTCGGGGGCTCTGCTCGTGACAGAAGCCCCATTGTCAAGCCCCCTCCCCAGGGACCAGGCCCACACCCACCCGCAGACAGGACACACAGGTCGGTGGCACACACAGACCCTCTCTCACCTACTCCTACAGGAATAAACAGCACACACAGATGCATCCAGGGAGCCTGGAGGGACCGAAGAGGCAGGGGAGTAAGAGTGACTAGCACTCAGCTTGGCATCCTCGGCCCTGGATTTGACTCCTGGTGCCATGATTTACTCACTCACTCTGTGGCCTTGGCAGACCATTTCACTAATCTGAGCCCCAGGAGAGAGAGGGAGACATTGGTCTACAGGACCCAGCCCGAAGGCCTGTGGGCTTTTGACACACTCGTACACTCACACTCAAAATCTGCTCCCATCCTCACGGGGCCATCCATGCACACACTCTCCTTTCTTTCACCTGCTGAGTCACCCTCAGTGGCTGGCACCCTGGATCAGAGCCCAGAGCCTGCCAGAGTGGGGGAAACAAGGACACCTGGGCCCACAGCTCTGTGTGTGTGTGTGTGTGTGTGTGTGTGTGTACACACCAGTATGTACTCACTGTTTTTAGACAACATTGAAACAGAAAACTTACTGTTTTGTAACAGATTTCTGCACGGTGGAGGTGAGGTAGGGAGGGTGTGTGTGTTTGTGGGAGGAGAACATTGGGCTCGGGGTTCCAATGCCACTCACTTCTTCGGTCTCTTTCCCTTTCTGGCTGTCTACACATATAAAATTTATTTAGTTATTTATACGTTATTTCATTTATATTTATTTATTTATAATAGATCTATTTTGCCTCTGCTGGTCCCTTTATTTCGAGGTCTGGGGTGTAGAGGGGGACAATGGCCAAGGTCCAACCAGTAAGGTGGTACGCTGAGCTAGAACTCAGAACTTAGGAGGAACACACACACACACACACACACACACACACACACACACACACACACACACACACATCCTAGATCAAATAAAGAGGTTGGACTGGACAAGTCTCTTTGAGTATCTCGGAGCTTCCAACATTTTGTAGCATGACCTGGGTCTCTGAGCACAAGGGGACTTGTTGTTGAAATAGCTCCTGCACCCTTGCCATGGGACAAAGATCCCTTCTCCATGCCTAGGTGGGCACCTTTCCTCCAACACAGGAATTACAAGGGGACTTGGGGAAGGGCCTTATGGCCCCTAGAAGAAGTGGCTCAGAGAGAGAGTAGAAAGGTAGAAGAGGGGCTTTGGGGGCAGGCATTGAGTGTGACCAAATGTGAAGTGGGAGAGGGGTGGGAGCAGGAGGGTCAATACTCCTGGGAGAGACTGAACTGGTGCCCTTTAGAGCAGTCACTAGGGCTGTTCTTGGGCCAGTTTATCCTCTTAATTTCTCACTAACTTGAGATTCTGTTCTCTACACCCAATTCTCCATTCCTCTATTCTCTCTTTCCCTCTCTCTCTCTCTCTCCCCCTTTGCCCTGGGATGCTTTTCTGCCTGTCCTTATATGTCATTCTCCTCTCTGAGTGTCTCTTCTTCCCTTTCAAATGCTCTTTCTTCTGTCTTTGGGTCTCTATTTCTGCTTGCTGTCTCTGTATGTCTCTCTTCTTTCTGTGTATCTTCTGTCTCTGGCTTTCTCCTTATTCTCCCTCCCCCATCTCTTTCTGTGTGTCTTTGTCTCTCTGACTCTGTGTCTGCCTCCTTCTGTTTCTCTACGTCTGTCTCTTTGCCTTACACTGCCTCCATTTCTCTTTCCCTCTCTCTCTCTTCTCGTGTCTTTTTTTCCCTTTCTCTACCTTCCCCTCACTGTCCTTTTCATCCTATATCTCTCCTTGCCATTTTCTTTGGCTGGGGGGCAGAGCCTGAAATAGGGCGTGGGAGCCGTCAGCGTCGGGACGTGGAGCCTGGGATGGGGCCTGAGGTCCACCCCCCAGAGAACAGCACCCAGGCCGGGGTGCCCGAGGAAGCCGCGACCCAGTACGCTGTCATCGCCATCGTTCCCATCTTCTGTCTGATGGGCCTGTTGGGGATTTTGCTCTGCAATCTTCTTAAGAAGAAAGGCTATCACTGCACAGCCCACAAAGACAGCGGAGATGAGGCTGGACTTGAGGGCAAGAATGGTGAGAGGAGGGTTACAGAGTCCCATGGGGGGAAACATGGCCTCTGTCCTTGGGGTGCTTCAAGTCTGAAGCGGGGGGAAAAGCCCTTGCCTTTAAAAGGAGGGAGGGGACGAGGTGGGTGATCCATCCCTTCTTCAGGTGCATGTGGCCAGGGAAGAGAGGGACATACAGACTATGAATTAAAGTTCTGATGGGATATCCAGCTGGAGCTGGCTGGTAGACACCTGGATATTTGGATCTGGATCCCAGGGGAGGAGTCAGGCTTAAGCCCAAGTGCCATCGGGAGAGATGTGATCAGTAGTAGAGAGAATGGAGATAGAGAGAATTTAGAGAGAGGCCACAACCACCAGAACCCAAGACAGAGACACAATTAGTAGGTAGGAGAGGAAGATCAACTTGAAAAAGAGATGGAGAAGGAAAGGGGGCAGGCAGTGAGGAGAACCAGGAAGCCACAAGGGAGAGATGAAGAGCAGTAGCAATAGCAGCTGCAGAGAGGATGAGGAGAAGAAGGAGGACTGAGAGAGAGAAGGCCATTGGAGGTGGTTGATGGAAGAGCCCGGAACGAATGGTTTTAGTGGAGCGATAGGACTCTCTAGAGAGAGGGAAAGAGAAATGGAGGCAGTGTAAGGCAAAGAGGACAGACAGAGAAACAGAAGGAGGCAGACATAGAGTGGGTAGTGAGAAAGTAGATGACTCTTCCAGAAATTAGATAGCTTAAAAAGAGAAAGAAAGAAAGAAAGAAAGAAAGAGAAAGAAAGAAAGAAAGAAAGAAAGAAAGAAAGAGGAAAAAAGTTAGACGGTGAAGGGGAGCATGGGAGAGAAAAGGAGCTGTAGCTCGTCAACATCTGAGTCCTAAACCTTTTTAGTGCTGTGTGGTTCCAAGGATTCCAAGAACATAGGGTCCCCAAGGGGCCAACGTTTTAGGGAGTCTAAGGTTTTGAAGGCCTGAGGTTCTAAAGTTCTGATGGATTAAACCAAGCTAGAGGCAGGAATCTTGACCCAGATGCTTATTAACTGGACAAGTAATTTAATCTCTCTCAACCTGTTTCCCCATCTGTAAAAATGGGAATAATAAAACAAATCTCAAACAAGAGAGCAGATTTTTTAAAAGCATTAATGGTGCACTTTATGATGTCTTTAAACAGCTCTGGAAGGGAACAGGGTAGAGGACTCGTAGTGAGTCTGATCATCTGAGCCTCTAAATAGTCCAAAGTTGGAAAGCTCTGACTGGCTGGCTCCACTTTTCCCCTGAGGTTGATGGATGTGGCTCAGAGGAATGGGGATGGTCTTCTATCTACTTGCCTGAGCCAGGGCTACTTCTGCGGAGAAGAGCAGAGCAAGAATGAAGGTCCTAAATGAACCAGCACAGTCCCCAAGATGGGGAAGGGGTCCCCGGGACCAGCTAGTGGTCAGGGCCCGAAGGGAGCAGGGTGAGTCCTTTGTCCATCCCTCTTAGGAGACCCCAGGAAGGAGAAGGGCCTCAGTAGAGCGAGGATGGAAACTCGCACCTCATGTGTCCCAGGCCAGACTCACTTTCTCCCAGCTACCTTTTGCCCTAAATTCATCCAGGGGCCCCGAAGGCCCAAGGAACGTCAGCAGCTGAGTTGATTGCGTGTGTGCAGGCACTTTTGTTCCCAGCCAAATGGACTGTTTATTTCACTGTAGGCCACTGTCCTCATCGAGGCACATTAAGATAATGAAATATTGTTTGACACTGACAGAGAGAGCCGTTCTGTTTGCGTTTTGTTCCCAGAGAGAGCTGTAGTGTGTCCAGCCACCTGAGATCCCGTCCTTAGCCCCTGAGCAGGACGGCAGCCACAATGCTGAGACCAGGAATGCCCTTCCTGAAGCCTCAGCCTTCCTGCCCACTCCTTAGTCTGCAGAGGGAGACCCAGGGTGACTCACTTAAGGCTGCAGGCCGTCCTAGGCCGGAAGGCCTGTTTTGGCTCGGTGACCCTTTGTTTGGGTGGGTCGGGTGGGTGATATGGAATGTCAGGATTCTCGAGGGGGGATTCTGGGGCCCAGCGTGACCAAGATTAACTTCACAGCTGTTGAAGAAGCTTCCCCAGCTGTCTCCTTCCCTGGGGAGTGGAAGGGAAGGAGTGAGAGGCAGGAGCCTGAGAGCAGCTAAAAACTCCCCCAGTATCCTCCCATATCCCACATCTCACATCCCACAAGAGAAAGGCCATCCAGCCATCTAACCCCCCTCATCCTTTCTGCTGTAGTCAAGACCTCATTTCTGTGGGAGGGAGAATGGTTCTCTGGAAAGGGTCCAGCCCTGGTTCTGATACTGATTCACTCTGTGGCCCTCTGAGGAGTCCTCTTGGCCCCTCAGTTTCCTCATTGGGTTGTTCTGGGTCTCTAAGTTACCCCTTCCTGCTCTGGCACTATGGGTCCAGATCCCGAGCCCATGCTCTGGCCAAAGGAATCACTGTAGCTTTAGGGTTCTCCTTTGCCCCATCACCATCCCAGGGATCCAGACTAATGAATGCCCATGAAGGGAGCCTTGAGTAGGATAAGAGAGGAAAAAGAACTCCGGCTTCCCTGCCTCAAGGATCCCTACTGTAAGGATGGGATTTGTGCAAGGGGGGTGGGACAAAAGGAGCCAGAGAAGGAGTGGCTGACAGTTGGTGACAGTTGGTGACAGTTGAGGCCAGGGGATTCTGGAAAATTCTCACCCCAGTCTTGTTCTCTGCCCAGGCTTTGGACCCTGTTCCCATCCTGTCCCTCCCAGCCTCACAGATGCTTGTCTTCCTTCCACAGGGACCAACCCTGCCTACCGAATGGATGACCCCAATGAGGACACCATCGGGGTCTTAGTTCGACTGATCACAGAGAAGAAAGGTAAGGCTGGGGTGTCAATAGTTCTTCTGCCCACCCTTGGAACCATGGCGGCTCATTAAGATCATACACTCTACCAGGACGGCTCGCTGTGGGATAGAGGGGATGTGCTCTGGTGGGGACATCGATTGGGGAATTGAATCAGGGTGCGATACCTTGTTGGTTCAACCCCAGGAAAAGGAAGCAATTCTTGCTGTCTTGACGGTACAAGTATATGAAACCCGGCTCCTTCCTGATTCTGCCAGGACTTAGAGAGGGACGGGAGGAGGAGGGGGGAGGAGGGAACAAGCATTTATTAAGTTAATATAAATGAATAATTCATCTAATGGTTTATGAATGCTATAATGATTCATTTATTAAGCATTTGTTAATGTATTAATAGGTTAAATACTTTGTACAAAGGCTTTCTCATTTGGTTGTAGGAGGCAGGTGCTTTTATTATTATCCCATTTTATAGATGACAGAATTGAGGCAAACAGAGGTGAAGTAACTTTCTCAGCTCATCCAGCTTGTCTGAGGTCAGATTTGAACTCAAGGCCTCCTGATTCCAAGTCAGAAGGAAGCCAGTTAATGATAATAGTCATAGCTGACATTTTAGGGTTTACCAAAGAGGTTCTTCTCGCTACACCCCTATGAAACAGATGATCCTAGTGTTATTATCCCTATTTTCCAGAGAGAGAAGCCTGAGGCTCAGAGGATCGAATGACTTTATCCAAAACAATTTCCTAACTCCCAGCCCAGCATTCTTTACTTTGGGCCAAGCCATTTCTCTCTGGCGTGCCACAATAGAGCCCGGGAGCAGACAGCACCTTCTGGCAGGAATTTTGGGTGACTTGGAAGGAAGGTGCTTCCATCTTGTCCTTCTTCCTTGAGATTAAGCTGGGATTGAACCCTTCATCCCGGGCTCTTTCTCCTACCCCGCACTGCCTTCATGATGACTTTCGCACCTCCAGGTGGGAAGGGAAGAGCCTGGGCAAGTGTCCAGTGTCCGTGGCTGGTAGTTTCCCGGACGAGGCTAAGGATCTCCTGGCGGCTGAGCCAGAGAGCCAGCCCTGGGTGGGGGCGGAAGAGAAGGAGATGCTCCTAAGCCCGGGCCGGCCCTGACCTGTGGCCCTTTGCTTCCCAGAGAATGCAGCTGCCCTGGAGGAGCTACTGAAAGAATATCACAGCAAACAGCTCGTGCAGACCAGTTACAAACCTTTGCCCAAGTAAGCCAGAGGCTGCCGGGGAAGGGCAAGCAAGCCTGTGGGGGCAGATGAGAGCTCTGCTGGACTCCTCATTTTTGCCACGTGTTTTCTGACCACTTTGTTTTGCTCCTCTCAGCTTGGCTTCTTTGGCTCTCCTTCCTCCCCCCCCCCCCCGCCCCCCGACTTGTTCTCCCTCCCGCCCTGACTTTTGCCTCTGCCATCCGAGTCTGTTTGCTGCCGGTGCTGCTGCCTGCTCTCTCTGTGTGCTCTCTGGCTGGGTTTCTCTGGGGCTCCTTTTGGGTTCTGCCCGGATTCCTCCTGTCTTTTGCTGTCTGAATTCTCGTAGGCCCAGGCAGGCTCCTCGGGGTGGTTGTAGATGGGGCAGAGAACTTGCTGTGGTCTGGCTCTTTAGGGACGAAGAAGAGTTTTGGTGTTTTCTGAAGTGGGCAGGCGTCGTCCCTCCTTCCTTCTGTCACGGGCCGGGGACAGAGGATGCTTAGCCTCTACCCTGCTGTCATTGCCTTCTGCCCCTGGAGCTAGGGGTGGTCCATGACCATTCTTAGCTGTCGGGGGGCTGTTTAAAGGGCCGTCCTTCCTCTTTTCTTCTCCCCCATTCTCTTCATTTGGAGTACGGTCCTGTTGTATCCAGGTGTCTCTATGGCCAGGGACTCTAGGGCAGAAGCAGGCAAGGCTTGAGGCTACCCTCCTCTTTTTTTGCTCTTCCCAGGCTGATCCAAGGCCCCCCAGCCGTACCCCACATTTGCCATCACCAGCATCACCTGCACACAGTGCAGGGCCTGGCCTCCCGCTCCGGGTCCTGCTGCTCTCGCTGCAGCCAGAAGAAGTGGCCCGAGGTCCTGCTGTCCCCCGAGGCTGCCGCCGCCACCACTCCCACCCCCAGCGCGTTGCCGCCCCGAGGTGGCAGCAAGCCTGTGCCCAAGGGGAGCCGCCCGGGCGAGATCACTATCCTCTCTGTGGGCAGGTGAGTCTGGGGCCCTCTGGGGAAGGGGACAGGGAGTTCCGAGAGGGATAGGGATGGCAGGACACGGGCAGTGTGATACAGAAGAAAGCCTTGCTCTGGAGGCATTCAAAACCTGCCTTTAAAACTTATTTGTATGACATTGCCAAGGGCACTTAAACTCCTGGGGCCTCAGCGTCATCATCAGCAAAATGGGGATAATAATAGCACCTCCCCGAGAGGGTTGCAGCAAGGCTCAAATGAGAAAATATGCTTAAAAATGCTTTCCAGGTTTTGAAACCCTATACGAATGGGCTATTAGAAAACGAGAGGGGCAGCTTGGTAGCAGAGTAGATGGAGCACCAAGCCTGGGGAGGTCCTGGGTTCAAATCTAGCCTCAAACATTTCCTAGCTGTGTGACCCTGGGAAAGTCACTTACTCCCATTTGCCTAGCCTTTGCTGCCCTTCTGTCTTCATGTCGATTCCAAGAGCCTTAAAATCGGCACTAAGGAAGAAAATGAGGGGGCTCAATTAGCTGGCCTCTGAGGACCCTTACAGCTCAGGATCTGTGATTTCTAGAAACTCAGGGGTGGGGGTTATAGCAGGCACAGACACAGCTGAAGGCAAGGGGATGTGGGAATTGAAGGTGGAGGGCAGAGCCCTGGTGAGATGAGGTAATGAATGAGATGGTCTTACAGATTCCATGGCTATAAGTAGGGTTGAGATTAAGGAGGAAAGAAGGCAGAAGTAGGTCAGCTGGGAGGTGTTGAACCTGAGGCCAGGTTAGGGCTCCAGAGAAGTGAGGGAGATGAGGCAGAAGGACAGGAGCTTGGGCTTCCGAGGCAGCCCATGGTACAGTTTAGAGTCAGAGGCAAATCCCCTGGAATTCGCTGCCTCCTCCTCTTCCCTCTTCCCTCCCCCTGCCTATCAGTTTCTCTCTGTGGGGCAGGCTCTTCGCCATCCTCAGCCTGGGGGTCCCTTGTGACTTTGGGGAGACTCACCTGCCCCTCTGGTTACCTCCAACCCCCTCGTCCTTCAGCAAATCACTGGTCCTCTCAGTCATTCATAGACCCAGTTTTCTCCTCTGTAAAAGGAAATTGGTCCAGATCTGTCATTCTCAAAGGATGTGCCGAGAGCTTCAATTAGATGTGCCAGGATCGTGTGGGACGCCCGTATCCTTGGCTGCCTGAGTCTCCTGTGAACTATATGGGACTTACATTTGGGGTTACATGTATGTGGGGGAATCTCCCAACTCTCTTGTAGTAGTGTGCTTTTAATTCATTCTTTTGTTGTTCAGTCATTTTAGTTGTCTCTGACTCTTTGTGACCCCATTTGGAAATTGCTTGGCAAAGATACTAGAATGGTTTGCATTTCCTCCTCCAGCTCAGCTCATTATACAGATGAGGAAACTGAGGTAAACAGGGCCCGTGCCACCTAGCTGCCCATGCTCAAGCAAACAACAACTAAAAAGGCAACTCTTCCTCCTTTCTACCCCACACTTACCAGACACTTTTCAGAGCCTGACTTGACAAATGGCAACTACTAAGAAAATGAAAAGGAAGGTGGTTTGCGCCTTCTGCAACCTCTTTTTATACCTACTTGTGATTTTATTTTCAGAAGTGTTTGAATTCTTTGGCAGGCTTGTGCAGCTAAGATTCATCTTCTTGAGTTCAAATCTGTCCTTAGACACTATCTGTGTGAACCCTAGGCAAGTCACTTCACCCCGTTTGCCTCAGTTTCCTCATCTCTAAAATGAGCTGGAGAAAGAATGGCAAACTGCTCCAGTATCTTTACCAAGAAAGCCCCAAATGAAGTCATGGCTAAAATGACTGAACAACCACCTAGTTTATTACCAGTGTTTCCTCTTGATCTAATGTTAAGTTCAGGAAGCCTTTTCAGATTCACTCCAGCTGCTCGAGTCCTCCTCCCTCCCAAATATTTACATTTCATACATTTTTATGACACAAATATTACAAATTATACAAAATAGATGTCATGAAATATTTCATACTGCACCATATTAACCCAGGAAAGAATGGTGGCTACTTAATGACTGTGGAATAAAAGATGACTTTCTTTGGAGGGCCAAACTTGATTTTTTGGTCATTGGTTTTTTGTTTTTTTTTTTAACCCTTGTACTTTGGTGTATTGTCTCATAGGTGGAAGATTGGTAAGGGTGGGCAATGGGGGTCAAGTGACTTGCCCAGGGTCACACAGCTGGGAAGTGGCTGAGGCCGGGTTTGAACCTAGGACCTCCTGTCTCTAGGCCTGACTCTCACTCCACTGAGCTACCCAGCTGCCCCCTTATTTTGTTTTTTTAATTAAAAAAAATTTTTTTATGAACCCTCACCTTCCATCTTGGAATCAATACTGTGTATTGGTTCCCAGGCAAAAGAGCAGTAAGGGCTAGGCAACAGAGGTTAAGTGACTTGCCTAGGGTCACAGAGCTGGGAAGTGTCTGAGGCCAGATTTGAACCCAGGACTTCCCAGTCTCTAAGCCCTGGCTCTCAAATCCACTGAGCCACTGAATGCCCTCCCCACCACTCCCCAGTGTAGACTCTTGAATGGGAAAACAAAGTAGTCAGATTTGTATTTTAGGAATATTGTTCTGGCAACTGGGTTGGATGATGGATTGGAGAGGGGAAAGGCTAAAAGCGTGGATCAGGAGGCTATCACGATATCCCACATGCGGCAATGAGCCCTAAGCTAGAGTGGCGTCTGGGTGAGTAGAGAGAAGGAGATAGATCCAAGAGATGTTGGGCTTGTAGAAATGACAACACTTGCCAGCTGACTGGATAGGTGGGGTAGAGGAGAGAAGGGGAGTCGGGGATGACCTGGGAGTCAGGAACCCAAGTGAGAAAGAGCCCTAGCTAGCCACAAAGAAATCAGACCCTTAAGAGGAGGGGCAAGTTAGGTAAGAAAATATATGTTCCATTTGGGGCATTTTGAGTCTTGAGATGCCAATGGGACATCCAAGAGGAGATGTCTATGATTTGGGACTCCAGCTCAAGAGAGACTAGGGCTGAGTCTATTTAGATCCAGGTCTCATCACTTGCATTGAGATGATAGTTGAACCCATAGGATCTAATTCCAACCCCTTCATTTTATAGACGAGGAGGAACCTAAGGACCAGAGAGAATAAGTGACTTGCTTAGGGGGCATCACACAGCTAGTAAATGGTGGGGGCCATGTCCAGTGTTGATGACCAGCTGTGATGCCCTTTTATTTCCAGCTCCCACATCTCTGTCCATCTATTCCTTTCTCTCTTCTCTACTTTTTGTCCATACACACCTCTGGATCCTGAGAGTATATTTTCTTGGGGGTTTTCCTAAGGAATGAGAGAATGTAGAGATGGAGGAATAACTCCCTGCGAGGGAAAGAAAGCATCTTGGCCCCATGGGTACATAAAAATACTCTGTCTGCAAGCAGGATGCTCTCAGAAAAACCTGGAAAGATTTACATGAACTGATGCAAAGTGAAGTGAGCAGAACCAGAATATTGTACACAGTGAAGATTGTGAATGACTTGGTTATTCTTAGCAGGGCAGTGATTTAAGAGAATTCCAGAGATTCATAATGAAAAATGCCATTTGTCTCTGAGAAAGAAATGATGAATTCTAAAAGCATACGGAGGCTCTACTTACTATATTTCACTTTCTACTACTTTCCTTTTTTATTTGAGTTTCTTCCACAAATTGACTAATATAGAAACATGTTTTACATGATTGCACATGTAAAATCTACATCAGAGGGCTTACCATCTCAAGGGAGGAGAGAAGGGTGGGAGAATGGGAAGGAGTGTGAGAATTTAGAACTCAACACTTTTTAAAAAGTTTAAAAAATTAATTTAATTTAAAAAACCCATACCCTGTCCTACACTAGGAGGCCCCTAAATATCTAAGCTTGTCCTGTACTTGAGATCCCCAGACTCAGCCTGGCCCAGCTGGATCCTGTTTAGACCAAGGAGAAGCCAGCAGGCTTCCTTTTGGCCCAGATGAGACTGGCTAAGGAGATGAGAAGCTGTGAGAGTTGTTATTGGGCCCATAGCTCCAGTGATCACAATGAAGGATCAGGAAGAGGGGAACTGGGTTTATTGAAACTGTTATCCATGCATTGGACTGGTGGCAGAGCCTTCAGGTTCTTGCTCCAGCACCTCCTTTATAGAATCCTAGATCTAAAACTGGAAATGTACCCAAGAGACCATCGACTCCAACTCATTCAATTTATAGATGAGGAAACTGGCTCAGAAAGAATAAGAGGGTTGCCCATGGTCATCCAGGAGCAGAGCAGGTCTGATAATGCCAAGTTGGACCCTTTTTCTGCTCTGCCACAATATTTTTCTCTCTCCATCACTCACTCTACTCACGTATCTTCATCTTCTTTCCTCCAGGTTCCGTGTGGCCCGAATCCCTGAACAGCGACCAAGCCCACCAGCTCCAGAGGTGAAAACCATCTCAGAGACCAGTGAGGAGGGGGAAGCGGCTGAAACTCCACCCCCTGGGCTCCCCCCTGAGAATAGAGCCCTTCTGGGCACTGGTGGAGGGAGATCCAAATGGTTGAAAACCCCAGCATCTGGGGCAACTGAGAGCAAATCGGAGGTGAGCTGGATGCTGAGAAAGCTGGGGCATGGGGTGTGTATGTGAGGTGGGGAGGGGGACCTCCCAGGTTCTTAGAGCAGCTACCCCAGGCCTGAGCAAGGGGATAAGGACGATGGAATGGAAGCTTTGGTCCAGCTAGAGTCTCCCAAATTTCCCAGCACCCACTTAGCCCACATGTCTCTGCCTGTGGTTTCCTAGTTCCTTGCTTCGTACAGACTCCCGAGGGAGGAGGGTTTATCTCTCTGTGAATCAAGCCCAGATTAATGTCACAGGGGCCCATTGCTTCCAGCAGTCTGTCAACAAGCATTAAGTGTATGGGAGACTCATTCCTCTCCTCTGCAAAGGAGGGGATTGGCGCCCATGAATGAATCCCATGTGCACAGCACCAGGTAGTACAAAGTCCAAAATTAAGCGGTCCTTGTCCTTAGGGAGCTTTGGGGGCCAGCCTGCATCTGCTTCCCCTTTTCTGATCTTGTTACATCTTCTCCCATAGGAAAATCGCTACGTGGTCAGGCTGAGTGAATCCAACTTGGTCATCTGAAGGTAATATAGCCCTGGGGGGAGTCCATGATCTGAGGGAGCACATGGGGAATCTGGACCAAACCAAGTTTGTTTTTAGAAACAAAGAAGAGCGGGGTGGGGGGCCCTTTCCAAAAATTGAGCTCACTGTGGACAGAGGCTATCAGGAAAGGCTTCCTGGAAGGAAATGGGCCACGAGGAGCAGATAAGGAAAAGGCTGAAAAGATATGGGCCAGCAGAAAGGATTTCAGGGTTAGAGGGGTGGCAGGGAGGGAGTGTTGCTGGGTTTTGACCCAGGTTATCTCTGTCTAGGAGCCAACAGATGAAGGGACCCATCGGGGCCTCCCTCAAGTCCTCCGTGTCTCTCTCTCCTTTACAGGTGCCCCTATGATCCACTCAGACCCAAGGCCCCGAGAGACGCTGGAGCCTGGGAGTTGGCAGCAACCTAAGGCCCCCGGGGGGCCGTCCCCCAGGCCCCCTGCACCCTGGGCAGCCCCAGTGAGCTCTGGGCAGTGGGCAGTGGCAGGGGAGAGAGCTCACTTCAGGCAACATATTTGAAAGGAAAAGATGATCTTGTCTAGGGAAGAGAGAGGGAGGGAGATGCCCGTACTTGACTAGGAGTGGGCTGCCCTGGCTCCTTACCCTGTCCCCCAGCATCTTCTCCGTGCTAGCAGCAAGCCCCTCCCTGGTCATCTGGTCCTTCCCTGCTCTGAACAGGACACCCAATCTGGCTTCCTGGGTCCTCAAAGATGGGGTAACCCACACCCAAGTGGGGGGATCTCCTCCCTAGTGCTTCACAGATGGGACACCTAGCCCCAAGGAAGGGCCCTTTCCCCAGTGACCCACAGAGTGGACACATCCATCTCCCCATCCTTCCCCATGCAGGGGGGTTTCTAGGAAAACAAAGGGCTCAGCCTCCTCTTCCTCTCCCCTGTTCTTTATCTCACCACTCCTGGCAGTCAGGGAAGACAGGGGGAAGACTGGAGAGTGGGGGCCCACTGTCACAGAATGCTAGAGCTAGGATCCTCGAATCCAGGCCCCAGAGAAGTGTGAAGACAGGCTGAGAGGGAAGAGACCTTCCAGAGACCACACAGTGAGTGGCACAAGCAGGACTAGACCCGGGTCTCCCGACTCCCAGGCCAACAGCCTTTCCCAATCCCCTGTAGTCCTTGGGGACCTCCTCTTGCCTCCCACATTCCCCGCCACTCCCCAAGACCTGGCCTTCATCTCCCAGATGGAGCTTGTCCATGGGTAGAGGTCTTGGTATGGATCTGAGGGGAAGGGGCTTAAACCCCAAACTCTGCCCCTTCACCTCTGAGAGCCCCAGTTATCTCACCTATAAAATGGGAGAAAGTCTCTGATCCTGTGACTGTCCCTGGCCGTGAGGCTTGGGGTCTGCTGAGAGGAGAGGCAGCCAGGGAGCAGAGAGGAAACCTCAGGAGACTTGGGTGCTGGGTCCAGCTTTGTGCCCCCTTGAGACTTGTGTGGGCCTGTTAAATAAAGGCTGCACCTGCTGGTCTTTAAAAGGTCCCTTCCGGCTTTGACATTCGGAACCCAGCTTGCCGCATGTCCTTGTCCCACTCTTGTCCTCTGAGTCCCATTTACTAAGCCTTTCTCTGCTCACTGAGCCACCGTGTCCCCCCCGGGTCTGGATAGGAAACAAGTGTGACTTGGGGTGACCCTTGAGAGGTTTCTCCTGCATTTCCCTGGGAAGAGCCCCCCGCCCTCCCCCATTGTCCCCCCATTGTCCCCTGTCCCCGCCTCCCCAGTGGAGCCGGCGGAGGCCTCTCTCTGCTGGGGGCAGGGGCATTTTTGGGTACACGGTACATCTCAGCTCCTTCCCTCCCCCCCCCCCAAGCTGGATCAATAGCTTTATTATAGACTCCCCAGCTAGCTGCTCTTCTTCTCTCTGCCCCCCATTCGCCGCACCCAGGGCCATGCTTCTGCACGAGTAGGGGGGGTGCCTTAATGCATGTCAAGCAGCCCCCTCCACCCCGCCCCCCAGGGGTGAATGGCTGTTTTTAAAATTAAAAACCAAACTTGTTGTGTGTTGTCAGCTGTAGTTTGGGGGCCTCTGTCCTACCGTGTCCCATTTTCCCCTCAAAAAAAAGTGCTTTAGAATCCCCATGGCTGAAAGCCCCAGCCAGTGCAGTGGTGAGGGAAGGTGGGGGCTCTAGGTGCTGACCACCCCAGCTGAGACCCCCCCCCGGCTGCACCTCGTCGGCCTTCCCCAAGCCCCCGACTTGCTTTCCCCCCCATCTGTCCCGTTTTCCCTGTGGTGTTCTCTGTGTTTGCTCCCAGGAGAGAAGTATGGGTGATTCAGGCAGTGTCTGGCGCCCATCCGTCCCGTCTATTTATGTGGGGGCTGCGCAGGTCACAGCCTCTGCTGTCATCTCCCCTCCCCTGGTGGGGGGTTGGGCCCTGAAGTTTGGGAACTCTTATTTATTGAATTCGAGCCTTTCCTGTGTCTCCCGTCTACCCCTCATGCATCCCTACCCCCCCACCCAGTTTCTTTAAGTTGGATAATAAAAATATTAGAAAGTGACGCTGTGTGGGAGAGTCTTTGTCACACCAGGGAACTCTGACACTCTCTTCTATCCCAGAATTGGTAAGGGCTAGGCCAGCGGTTCCCAAACTTTTTTGGCCTACCACCCCCTTTCCAGAAAAATATTACTTAGCCCCCTGGAAATTAATTTTTTAAAATTTTATTAGCAATTAGTAGGAAAGAGAAATGCACCTGTGGCCATCACTGCTCCCCTGGATCGCTGCAGCACCCACCCACTTTGGGAATCACTGGGCTAGGCAGTGGGATGGGGGTGGGGTGGGGTTAAGTGACTTGCCCAGGATCACACAGCCGGGAAGTGTCTGAGGTCAGATTTGAACCCAGGACCTCTTATCTCTAGGCCTGGCTCTCGATCCACTGAGCCACACTGCTGCTCCTCTGATCGTCTCCTACATATGCTCTCGGGGTTGCACTTGAACACAGATTCAGGCCCCTGCTCCCTCTTCCACGTGATCTAGTTAGTGTTTGGGGCGCTAGGGAGATACCCACACAAAATGTGTCCTGGAATTCCCCTTTACAGCCTCTGAGAGAGGAAGTTTGGGAGAGGTTGGGGGAAAATCTCTGGCTGGAACAGGACAGCTCCACCAGTCTGTGTAGATGCTCTCCTTCACCCCACGGGCCCAGGTCTAGACTTAACCCACATGTTGGGCCTTGGGGCGGTGGATTACGTATCAGGCCCGAAGTCAGGAAGACTCCTTTTCCCCGAGTTCAAGTCTGGCCTCAGACATCCACCGGCTGTGTGATCCCAGGCAAGCCACTTAACCCAGTTTGCCTCAGTTTCCTCATCTGTCAAATGGGCTGGAGAAGGAAATGGCAAACCCACTCCAGGATCTCTGCCAAGAAAACCCCAAATGGGGTCCTGATGAGTTGGCCGCAACAGAAGCACCTGAACCGTAGCTAACTCCCCTTCTCTCGGAGGAAGACGTCTGTGAGCGTAGAGACGAGGCTCAGACGTGAAGCAAGTTATGGGACTGGGAATCGGGAAGGACGTGGCGCTTCTTCACGTAGGGCCAGAGAGCTGCCACGTCCCTCCCAGTGTGGAGAGTGGGTTTTAGAAGTCCTAGGACACCTCATTTCACAGAGCCGCTGAACCCAAGGAACTAAGAGCATTATCCTCAAGAAGATGGGGGAAGTGAGGGTGGGGGAAGAAAGGAGCAGATTTTGCCTTGACACAAGTACAAACTTCCTAGCCATGAAAGATCGTCCCTAATGGAGTAGGCTATCTCTAGATAGTGATCCTTTCATCACCAGAGGTATCCAAGCAGAGAGGAAATGATGCGTGTTAGGGAGGGATTCTTGCCGAAGGCTGGATGGAGGCATGGTCCAAGAGGACTCTGCAGGATCTGGGAGGCTTCTCTTGACCTAGGAAGAAGGGAAGAATGGGAGCAGGGGCCAGGCACCATAAGCTTGGGTGGGTCCATTTCCTGTTAGCCTGGAAACACCTAAATGCGTGAGGAGCTGTTTCCCGTCCCTAGCTGAGGGTCTGCCTCCTGAAGAAGCCCTTCCATGGGTGTAGCAGGAGAATGAAGACTGGAGGTGATGGAGGACGTGGCTGGTGGGTCTCCATCCTTTTCCTCTCACGACTTCCCTAGACCGGGGCAACTCGGGGAAGAAGCAGCATGAGGATGTGATGGGCGGCAGGGAGCAGAGTATATGACCTAAGTGTAAGCCGTTGGCTGCAAAGGTTCCTGGAAGACTCCATTTAGGGCAAGATAGTCCTCACGTGGAGGTTTGCAAAACACTTTTGTGCCTGAAAGGATCTCACTTGTTCCTCACAATAACCTTGGGAGGTAGGCGCTACGGCCATCCCAATTGTACAGATTAGAGGACCTCTCAGCAGTGAAATGGTGGCAGTGGGTATACACTACTAGGTATATAGAGACAGAGGCAGGATTTGAACCCAGATGTCTCCAGGCTCCCAGGTCCAACACTATCCACTTTACCAACCACACTGTAAAAAGACAGGAGCTCGCGTTATATTGGGTGAATGGATGGACAGTATTTCAGCTGGCCTAGAGGGGGATGAAGGAGGGATTCAACTTCTGTTAGGAACTAGAGGGGAAGAAGTTATAGATTGATTTCTGCAAAAAACCTAAATTCTGCAGCAAAAGCTCAAAGAGGGGAGGATGATCGATCACACACTGCCTGTGGAACTCATCCAAGTCACAGAAGAGGAAGGATTCAACCCTGGGCCACAGAGCTAAAGTTCCCACAATACAGCACACCACACCATTTCGCCTCTTATTAGCCCCAATCCCAACATTCCTGGCTTGGGTACATCTGGAGTATATGTGGGGGGGGAGGGGGAGGAGAGAATGAGAAAGAAAGGAGATAAAATGGAAAGAGGAGAAAAAAGGAAGGAGATAAAAGAGAAAAAAGGAGAGAAAGGAAAGAGAAAGAGGGGAGAGAAAGGAAGGAGAGAGATGAGAGGGAGGGAGAAGAATGAGAGAGAAGAGGAGATAGAGAAAGGAGAGAAGAGAAGAGAGAAAGGAAAGAGAGAGGAGAGGAGATAAAAATGGAAGAAGAAAAAAGCAGATAAGAGACAGAGGGAGGGAGGGAAAGAAAAGGAGGAGAAAGAAAAGAGAAACAGAGGGAGGCAGGGTGGGACAGGGAGAGGAGAGAGACACAGAGAAAGGGACACAGAGAAAGAGAGACAGAGCAGGGAAAGAGACAGAGAGGGAGAGGAAGATGGAGAAAGACAGAGAGGAGGGAAAGAAACAGGGAGTAAGGGAGAGGGAGAGAAACAGAGACAGAGAGACAGAGACAGACAGAGAGAAGGGAAAGAGACAGAGGGGGAGAGAGAGAGAGAGAG
>NC_058132.1:94165779-94206227 GCF_016433145.1 Gracilinanus agilis
GAGAGAGAGAGAGAGAGAGAGAGAGAGAGAGAGAGAGAGAGAGAGAGAGAGAGAGAGCGCCATCTAGCGCAGGGGGAAGGTGGTTCTGTTGTGTGCACATTGTGAGAGCTGCCCTAAGATGGAACAGGCAACTTATTGAATGGATGGAGGGATGGATGGAGGACTCTGGAGGTACGGAGGGAGGAATGGGAGATGGAGGGAGGAATGGAGGGACAGAGGGAGGAATGGGGGATGGAGGGATGGAGGGAGGAATGGAGGGACAGAGGGGAGGAATGGGGGATGGAGGGATGGAGGGATGGAGGGAGGAATGGAGGGAATGGGGGATATCCCATCACGAGAAGTCTTCAGGCAGAAGTTCAGCTGACTGCTAGTTAGTGATCATCTAGCAAGGATTCCTGAGGAGGTCAGAATAACCTCTAATATTCCTTTAAATGCAGAAACTCTGGAACCATTTTCTATGTGCATTACCCCCTACTCTCCAGGTGGGGGCAGACAGGCAGGCTATGGATGAGCCACCTAGTGGTCTGACTACCCTGCAACCCCACACGGTGGCCACCAGATGGCGACCAGAATCCACGATGGGAATCAACACTGCCAAGACAGGCTCAACATGTGGGAATTGGGGGCTGTTGTGGGAGAACCCTGGGACAACCTCCCCTGACTTCCTCAGGCGGAGCGGTGGTAGCTGCCGGAGAGGGTTGATCTCGACATCCCCTCCACCCCGCTGCTCCCACCCTTGCGCCCCCGCTCCAGGGGCTTCGCCGAGGCTCCCAAACTGAAAGGACCTCAGGTGGTCTCCCCAAGCTAAGACTTCACAGACATGAAGGAAGAGCGTGCTGGATTTAGCGTCAGAGACCTTGATTCAAATTCTGCTTCTGCTACTCAATGCCGGTGTGCCTTTGGACCAATCACTTCATCTCGAAGGGTGTAGGACGACATACACGGATGAAGGAAAAATCATTTAAGCATTTGCCATGCCCAAAAGAGCGGATACAAAAGCAGAAGCGAAGCTGTGCGTGCCCTCGAGGAGCTTCCATTCTAAAAGGGGAGGGCAACACCTGTGGGGAAGGGTCGTATGTTTGGGAAAGGCAAAGTGGGTAAAAGGAGCCATAGGAGGGGAGACTGAGGCAAGCTCCGGGCAGCTAGAACTATAGTCATTTGTGCATGGTTCAGAAATTGGAAAGGGGTTGGGGGCGATGACGTGTCTGGGACGGACAGGGAAGCGTTCCTGGCACCACAGCAGAGGATAGGCCATGAGAGGCACACGCCAATTAGGGAAGTGGGGGGATGTGGGGGATGAAATGGCTGAGTCGCCTGGGGAGACGGGAAGGAGAATCTGCCTTGCCCTGCCAAGACTACGGCTGGAGATTTGTACCATCTCAGAAAATCTTCCAGGGGGAGTGGAGCCAAGATGGCGGCTTAGGAGTAGCGAATGGAACCACTCCAAGAATCCTTCCAGCTCTAAAACCTACATTTGGGGATCTCAGGATCCGTCCTTGGGAAGAGGAAGTGACTTGTCTTGTGGGACCTCAGAAAGCTGGACCAAGACCATGGCCTGCGTGTTGGAGGAGCTGCAATTATTCTTTAGTTGAATTAGTGGGGGCTTGGGAAGGGAAGGGATCGTCCTGCAGTGGAATGGGCTGCAGTGGAATGGGCTGACTCGTGAAGGGGAGAAATCCACGGCACTGGAAATGTTGGAGCAGATGACCTGTGAGCACTTGTCAAAAAATGTTGTCCACAGGATTCCCAGGAAGGGGGATGGATGTGTCTAGAGGACTAGCAGTAGAGACATTTAAGGCAGCCGGGCATAAGGGTACCTTGAACACTCTTAGCTGATGGTGAACCTTCTCCTGCTAAATACTCATTTAAAAAAGTCATCTGACATCTCATGCATTTTTATATTCTATTTTGTATTTGCAGTCCTGTGCATATATTGTGTTCTCTTGTTCAGCAGTGTGTTCAATTCTTTGGGACCCCATTTGGAGTTTTTTTGGGAAAGATACAGGAATGATTCATCATTTCCTTTTCCAGGTCATTTGACAGATAAGGAAATTGAGGCAGTTAAGTGACTTGCCCAGAGTCATGTAGCTAATGTCTTGAGGCCAGATTCACACATGGGTCTTCCAGGCCCAGTACTCCATCCATTGCACTACCCAGCTGCCCAGACTGGCACAAGGCACATCTTCCTCCAGGGTCTCCAGGTAGCGTGAGGTAACCCTGGATTCTTATTTTCAGCAGGGTACAAGCTCTGGCAAATCTAAGTAAATGGTAAAGTGCAGAGCCTAGGAATGTGTTTCCTGAGGAACCATCTAGTGAAATGTGGGGAGGTTCATTACTGGCCATCCTGGCACCGGCCACAATTCATGAAATCATCTACTAAGTTAGAGATCTGTATTGGTGAAGGGAGGAGGAGCCATACTGGTGAAATCTGAGCCTTTTGGCTGAAGTAGGAACGTAGGTAGGTATTATTTTCTGCTGCTGCTGGAGCTCCACAAGGGGAGGACTCAAGAATTTTAGCAAAAGTTTGAGGAATTGAATTTAATTAGACAATTGGGATGCATAGATAGAGTGAGAACAAGGATACCCACATGGCACTCATCATCCCCAAGACGTGGCACAAGCCAAATGCAAAGGCTGCCATACATCTGTGGATTTATCAAGAGAAGCCAGGACCTTCCTCTGGGCCTGCTGATAGGCACTGAATGCAGCTTGAAAGGAAAGGGTTTCGATGCTGGACAGGGAAGAGAGAATAAAGGGGCCTCCCTGGGTCTTTTGGAAAGGTCAGAATGGAATGGTTTATCTTGGGGGCTAGCGAGAGGGCAGGAAGACCTGCCTTGTGTTAGAAGACTGGTGCCAAACACCAATAATGTCAAGAATGTCCTCAAGAAAGCAATTGGGCTCCGGATATGGTTGGACATCCAAGCCATGTGGCATAAAAGCATGAGGAACTGGGACTACACAGGAGTTGACTTAGCTTTATGACACCCTGGGTCCTCCTCCATAAAAAAGATACTCCTCTATGTGCTCTCTGCCTCCTGGGCTTTTTTTTTTTTTAATCCCTTACCTTCCAATATTGTGTATTGGTTCCAAGGCAGAAGAGAAGAGCAGTGTGGGGGGGGGGGTAAGTGACTTACCCAGGGTCACACAGCTAGGAAGTGTTTGAGGCTAGATTTAAACCCAGGACCTCCCATCTCTAGGCCTGGCTCTCAATCCACTGAGCCACCCAGGTGCCCCTCTCCGGGGCTTTTAATGAAATCACATTAGCACTACAGAAATGAAAGTTAGCCTTACTCTTCCCCCTGCTAGTAAACTCTTTTGAAATCCACTTCTGACCTGGGTGTTTTCTGCTAAGGAAAAGGAGAGGGGAGGTGTGGTGTGACAGGGATAGCCTGTGTCATGAATAGTGGGGTTATATGGTTTTTCCCTAAAGACTGATGTCAGTGATAATGTGGAGGGAGGGCGGCTTCCCAAGAGCTTTGGGATCCTTCCCAATGAATGCTCTTAGGATTACAAATTGAAGGAAGGGACCAGTAGCAGGAAGGGTAATACCATTCTTCCCCTTCAACTCCCAATTGGTCACCCATTTCCCACAGATGTACTTATGTGGCCCACCCTCCTTCCCCCCACCCCTAACCCCTCAGGAAAGTTGCTAAGCTTGGCCACCTGGGCCAGTGTTTTTGGGAAACATTTTAATAGTTATTGAATGTTCTACATCTTACAGTGAGTATCATACAGTTACAAATTCTTGGCTTAAATCTGTCTGGGAGATCACGCTCTGATCTTCAAAAACAAAGAAAACTGAATAACAGAAACTGAAACCCAAACAAACCAAGTCAGATTGACATTTCATACACACAAGCTGGGGCTGCAGGGCTGCCATATTCTTAAAAACTCCAGGCTGTGTCTCTAAAATACATTAAAGTCCTTGGATCGAGTTTGGAAGACATTGGTCAAAGGTGGTTTTTTAAAATAGGTTTTTCTTCTTTGTGTGTGGGTCCTAGTAAAATCTGAAAATTAGGATCCAACCTGTAGATTAAAATTAATTTTAAAAATACAAAATCATATACCCACCCCCCAAAAGGTTAAATATCATAGGAATGCCTATTCCCTGGGATGAGCTACGGATTGAATGCTGATGTTGGATGAGGTTGGGAGATAACAAAGGGTGCAACTGAGAAGCCATGTTGGATCCATTCTGCTCCCTTCTCAAACCATGTGGTCACTCAGTACAAGAATAAGGACCAGGCAATACATGGATCACCATACTAGATAGGGGCAAATGTCATCTGGGCCCAATTAGGTCTATATGACTGTGGCAATCCAAGAAGGAGATCCTCAACTGAAGCCCTGGTGATGGGAGGACGATACTGTTAGGTCCTCTTGAGCACGTCAGGGGGTAGGGAAGGGTTAGTGGGTGGTGGTGTCCTTGCCAAGCCACTGGCTATGGTATTCAATCTCTCCAAACATAAGCTATAGCTGCTGTTGGGAGCCGAGATGGAAAGAACACGGGCCTCACCAATGTTCCAGGCATGGTACTCACCATGGTCTAGAAGGCTAGCGCTTCCATTTGAAAGACACTGCCAGAGCCAGATTCCATGACCTGCACAACTCTCCTGGCCTACCTGCCCTCTCTCCAGCCCAGATACTGGATTCATTTGCTCCCTCTTCAGCTGGCCTCTTCCTTGGGAGGAACTAAAAAGTCATCAGGACCCAATAACACATTGCAGAGGAAACACACGATGAGAGAAACTGAAGAAAGACTACAAGAACTTAACGGATAAGTTTGTGGACCCAAGGAGTATCAATCTGCCAAACTCAAAAACAATTTAGTGAGGAAGCAGGCTAAAAAGAAAGAAATCTGGACTGAGAATCAGATTTCTCTTCAAGTCCCAGCTTTAATTTATTAGATGCCAGTTTTGAGTAAGTCACTGATCCTTTTCTGGACCTCAGTCTCCTTACTCTATAAAATGGGGTTAATAAGACTTGGATTGGCTACTTCCTAGGGATTTTGTTACGAAAATTGCTTTGTTAGCTATAGCCATAGAAACAGGAGCTACTATTTCAAGAGTTTCAGGGACAGGAACTTAAGAAGGGATAAAAGAGACAACAACCAGGCCACCATCTCACCAGGCAGCTGTGCCTACATTTGATTGTGTGGTGAGATTGTTTCCTCCTCCCTAATCTGCCCCCTCCAAAGGGTTTTTACCACCTTTCTGAGAGAGATGATGCTTGGGCTCTTTGCTGGTCTACTCAGAGATTGCCCCACTTCCCACTGGGAGCACTTTCTCAAGATGGGGAGGCACAGCTTTGATAGCCTTCTTCAAAGTCAAAACTTGGAGCCCCAAGGTGCCACAAGCCTTGGGAATCTTAGAGACTTACATGACGCGTTCTGTAGAAGTCCTTGTACTAGAGAAACATCAAAGCCTTCATAAAACATCAAATTTGGAGTCCAAAGGGACCAAAGTAGAGATCACTCTAGTCTAATTTCATTTTACAGAGGAAGAAGCCAACTTATTATTTGGGAGGGAAAAGTTCTTACCAGAGATTATCACCTATACTCTCTGGTTCTAGCTACACCATGATTTGTAAGGTAGAATGGGGAAAAAAATCTCTAGATTGGGAAGTTGGAGGCTTAGCCTCATATCTTGACAAGTCAGACTTGCTATGTGAACAGGGGCTGGTCCCCTCTTCTGTTAAATGGAGTGAGATGGTTAAATGATAGTTATCACAATATCTGGTCCCTCCTAGTTCTTAAAAAATCATAGGGGTCTAATTCTACATGAAATGTTTAAATAGGTCAACAAATCTGTAAATAGTGGGCTAGTCAAGCACGTTTAAAGTTCTAACATAGCCCTGACTACTCTCTAGGTCATGTTGTTTTGTCAACCTAAAGCCTTTGGCATTTCTAGAAATGGTGATCTCTGTACCCCATCCCACCCCAACCCTATCATAAAGAGAATCAAAGAATGGTAGAGCTGGAAGGAACCTTAGATCAGCTACTTCAACACCCTGTTTTTACAGATGAAGCAACTAAGGCCCAGGGGAGGGAAATGACCTCCCCTAAGACACATAGCTAATGCTGGAACTACAGCGCCCTTACTCTTGGAGTCCTGAATCTATATTGACCAAGCCTTCCCATCGTCATCTTCCAACCTCTTGGGAAATGCTAATATCAGAAGGCTAAGGCTGGGCTGATGAGTTTCTCAGTTACACATGGAAAGGGAAGCTTATGAAATTATGCTTGGTAATAAAATGCAAATTAAGATTTGTCTACTCTGGGTTCTTTCTGGGGTCACTATTTGGAATAGTAGTTGGGGTCACACTCAAATGGTGATATTTGTTTCAAGGTCTCATTGCAGTTTGGAATCGAGAACAAAGCTATTGGAGACCCTATGACAGTAGCAGCATCGTTAAATGAATTAAATCACTAACATTCTAGGCTCCCATCATCATCTCCCTTAAAGCATCACCTAAAGGACTGCAAGTCTGAAGGAATGGGCCATCCAAGTCTTTGCTAAACTTAGCATCTCTTCCACTGTCTGCCCTGGAACTCTGCTTACACTAAGGATCTGGGAAATGGTCATTGTGTTTTGTAAATCCTGTTCATTACCTATCAAGAAGCAGGCACAGGCACAGGAAGATTAGCCTTCTCTTTTTTATAATGGCTCCCATCATTTCCAGGGTATTTTAAGGTTTACAAAGTGCTTTCCTCACAACTCTGTGAGGTAGGTAGTGCAAGTATTATTATCCCTCTATGCCAGATGAGGAAAGACAAAGGCCCAGCAAGAGGGCCTGACTTCCCTTGCCCACGGTCACATGGTAGGATGCAAAGCCAGGTCTTCTGACTCCAAATCTAGTACTCTCCAATGTGCAGGACAACACAGGGCTAGGCAGTTGAGTAAGATAACATAGGACATCCAGGTCTACACAGCAACTTAGCCCAAGTCACATAGAAATTAGAACTGGGATGTAAAACCAGTTCTCCTACTTCCAATTCTAGTGCTCTTGCCATCATTCACTGTGGAAGATCAAACTTGAACTTGGGTTTCTTTCCACTACATGATGCCATCTCCTTTGTGCTCCCATCTCTCAATTTAGCAAAGGAGCCCAAGGCTGAGGGCACTCACTTAATGCTTTTATGGTCAGACCCCCCAGAGCAGGATCATGTCCATCAATCACTGTTCTTTGCTATCTGAAGAGTGTTCCAACTCAAGGTTTTGGAAAAGCATAGATCTAAGGGAAGTTCGCAAGATTTTTCACTTGTACTTGGATAGAAATCCCCTCAATACCCCCATTAAGTGGTAAGCAGTCTCTGCTCAAGGGCCTCCAGTGGCCCATTGCCCTTACTTGTTTTCCCTTACACCACACTGAAATCTATCCCCTATAAAACATGATGGTGGGATGCAGTGAGGCCTAGGTGATCTTTACAGCCCCTCTCAGCTCTGACACTGACCTAAGGTCCTTCCCACCTTTCACTGTGGGGCCAAACTACAAGGTAATCACTTCCTTTCTGGGTGATGGGTGGGGGTAAGGGTGGAGAGGGGAAGTGTCCCAGTGTCCTTACAATGAAGAAAATGAGCTGTGCTATTGTACTGTACCAAGTCAAATGGAACTTGTCTTCTGCCTCATCTCACACTCCCTGGTGTCTGAGTTATTTGTGTATTTGTCTTTTTTCCCATCCAAATGCAAACTTCATGACAGTAGGGGTTGTGTCGTTTTGGATGTTTGATAAATATTTTTAAATTTACTTGCTGGGGGGGGGGGTGCAACCAGCCTCTAATAGACCTCCCCGATCACTGCTTCTCTGGCTTATCCTGGTGCATATGCCCACTGTGCAGCAGGGAAAGGAGTCCTGTTCCAAGAATCAGAAGTGCCTTTAAATTCCAGTTCAGACACCAACTCAGTGTGACATGGGACAAGTGACTTTCTCCTACAAATCTCAACTTCTTCCTCTACAAATGAGGGGGGCAGAACTGCCCCAACCCTGAAGTCTCTCTCCAGGTTAGCCGTTTTCTATTCTAATATTCTATTTCCTTAGATCCCTTTCTAATTCAAACCTTCTCTGTTTCATTCTAAACAGACTTCTGACTCTCACACTCTGGGCTCTAGGGCCACTTTCAGCTCTGACATACAAACTCAATTTTCCTCCTTTCACGTTAGTGGCTAGCTAAAACATCCTGGATGTCCTTTCTCTAACCTTAAATCAAAAGGTTTGCTTTGAGGGGTTGGATTCCTTCAAAGGTTCTTGACCTGAGATCCATGAACTTGTTTTTTGAAAAATGTTGATAATGGCATTTCTTTCTTTCTTCCTTCCTTTCTTTCTTTCTCTTTCTTTCTTCCTTCCTTTCTTTCTTTCTTTCTCTTTCTTTTTTTCTTTCTTTCACCCTTACCACCTATCTTAGTATTAGTTCTAAGACAAGAAGGACATGGATGAGGCAATTTGGGTTAAGTAACTTGCCCAGGCTCAAACAGCTAGGAAGTACCTGAGACAACTACATTTCAATGATTGGTTCCCTTCACAATCTTCCATATTTTATTTTATGCATTTAAAAACTTGACTTTGAGCAGGGGTTCACCTATGGTTAAGAACGTCTCTAAGGCCTCCTCTAACTTTAGGATATTGAATTCTATCCAAGTTTATCATCCTATACATTTGTCTGAGTGTGTGTGTCTCTTACGGGTAATGGTGGTAGTGATATGTTGCAAGACAATTTGAGTTCCTGGCCTGGGCATTCAGATTTGGGTTTCTAGTGCCAGCTCTGTTATTAGCTGTGACAATGGGCAAATTGATTTCCCCTCTCTTGGTCTCAGTTTCCACATCTGTAAAATGGGGACCATAATACTTGCACTGCCGATCTTGTAGAATTGTTGAGAGGATTAAATGATATAACATATATAAAGCACCATGTAAATACTAATACTCTACAGAAACATGACCTACTAATATTATTACCTCCAAACTAAGGTAAAGACAGCCAAGCAAGGGAGCCCCCAAAGAAACAATCCCTACCAGTGCTCTTTCCTCCTAACATCCCTAACTCTTAATCATTCCTGCCAACATGCACATTAAATTGCTCCACCAGACAGTTGTTTTCTTTTTTTTCTCTCTTTCTTTCTCATATTTCATCCCCAAGTGGCCAAGATCTTTTCATGCAGAGGTGCTAGCAATTGAAGCCATCTGAAACCAGTCCTTCTTGGCCAACCCTAGGCTAACTTGCTTGTGGCTGGGGTCTGGTTTTGAAAAATTTGAGTGACTTCTCTGTGATCCAATCAGGCCCTGGGTTTCAGAGTCCAAGGGCAAGGCTAGGGAACAGAATAGGGTATCATACCTCTAGGCATTCTCCATCATAAACATCCTCCCAGACACATCCTGAAGGCCTCTAAAACAATGCAGCTTTCAGAGCTACAAGGGCAAGTAGCCTCCTTTCTCTTATCATCCATGCTGATGGAAATATGGTCTGCGCATAACACTTCTGAAATCTCTTTACCTCACTTCCTCACTCTTTTCCCACATGGACTTCAGGGAAACTGAGGCAGCACAGTGCTCTGAAGACTGCAGTACCAGTCCTGGCTCTGTCATAAGTTAGCTGTGTGACGTTAGACAAGTCCTTTCCTTTGTGTGGGCCTCTTTTTCTTCTGTGAAATGGAGATAATCACTCCTTTCCTGCCCTTCTTCTAGAGTTTTAGGGAGGAACAAATCTAATACTGGTAGAGAAAGTACTTTGAAGCCTGTGTCTGGTGCCATAAACATGAGAGACATCTTTTTTGTTCTTGATTTTGTGGCAATAATGTGATGCCCACTGGTATCCACGAAATATTAAAAAGAACTTGGGGAAGTCCCTCATTGTATTGGATGGAATTATGGAAAATTTACAGAAAGACAGTTGAGAATTGCAGGGGATAAGAAGAAATAGAAGGGGTTAGCAACACTGATGAGATCATAGATCCATCCAAGGATTATTTAAGGTGACGTCAGAGATCCATAAACCAGATTTATAAAACCAAAAACAGGGTGGGTGTCTTTGTAAAACTATGTGGGTTAACACTGGAAGTTATTTATTTTAAAAACAAATTGAGACATAGCCCATAACACCACCAGGTGTATACAATATATATGCAAATATATGTGTGTGTCTTTGTTACTTCTGAAATTTAGAGTTTTTCCTTATCTATTTTAAAAACCACTTTTGATACATGACTTTTCTCCCCATGAAGCAAGAAAGGGACAACAGATGGGACAGCCTAAATGAGTGCTGTGCCAGGACACAAGAAATATGAAAAGGCCCAAAGGAAGCCAGGCGGATCCTCTATGGAGATATCAGAGAAGGACATAGCCAAGAATCTCAATAGATGGATAAGTATAGAAGGGTTATAACCAAGTGCCATGGAAATCATTGTGTCACTGAAATACTAGGCAACGACTTTAAAAATCATGACCATCGCTTTTCTATATCAGGTGCAAAACAAAGGCTGGGATGACCTCCTGTGTGAGGAGGCTCAAAGGAGAATTTTTGCTTTGTTTGGAAGATGACCCAAGTGCCCTTCCAGTTTTGAGTCTATTTTTGTTTTGTTCCTATTTGAGGGGACTGAAAACAAATTTGAATAGGTTTAATTTTCTAAGGAAAGCCATTATTTAAAGTATGGAATAAGATGTACACTCTATAAAGGCAAGAACCACCTTATTTCTCTTTTCATTCCTTTTTTTTCTTCCCCAGCACCAATCACCAAAGCCCCTGCAAACAAACAGTAGGTGCCTGTTCAACTACCACTGAATATTTACAGAAAGCCCAGTTGTAAGCAGTAAGATTTCCTTACAAGTCCATTTCATCCAATGGTCCAGGGAAATGTTAAGATTTCCCCTTTTGCCCCCAAACAATTCAGGGAGGGTATACCTTTTCCAAGGCTTTGGCCGGTATCTGAGTAGTCTCAACCAGACTTGAACCTGTCCTGGGACAGTGGTCATCTATCTCCCTTTCTCAGCATGTTCTCCTCCTCGGAGTACAACCTGAATTTTGTTTTCCTAGCCCAGTTTGAAGGGATATTTGGTCCTGCAGCACTCAGAGGATGCTGAAATCTAGGCCATGTTGAGGTGCCACAGTTTTCTGGCCCCACTGGGAGCTCTGCTCCTTTTCTTTCACTCTCTCCTGAAAGGCTTGGCCTTCAGGAGTGTGACCTGCTATGTGCCTCCTGTGTTATTTCCCAAGGATGCTTCTTCCACTGCTGTGTCCTTCTCCCTCTGGTTGTTTGTCTTTATTGCTTTATGCCCACTTGCTGCCCAGCCCTCACAATGTTTGCCCCTTCTTTAGGTAGCTTCACTTGCTGTGTGACCTAGGGCAAGTCAATTCCCCACTACGGGTCTTGGTTTTTTCATCTGTAAAAGGAAGAAGTTGGACAAAATGGTCCCTTCCAGCTCCAGGAGTTTAGGAAATATTTATTGCTATTGCTCCATGATCCCCATTTCACCCTATTTTCCTTACTGCCCCCATAGTCCTTTCCCTGGAAGTACCTCAAATGTTACTCAAACACTTCTTCAATGAACAAAATAGCGTTAGCAGCATCTGGGACCTGGTGCTGGACAGTAAGGACTTCCAGTGCTCTGGTCCTAATCTACTTGGCTATGCCTGCCCTGACATGCCAGAGAGTGTCCCAACAAGCAGTGGTGCCATGGTCTCCATCAGAGGATGCCACCACACCACAGAGGATCCCACACCTCACCTCTCCTAGGGAGGTCAGTTCAGGGTGATGGATTTCCTAGGCTCTCTTTGGGTGCTTGGGCCTGGTGACTTCATCTACCACCCAGGAAATAGCTGACCCTGGAAAGCAGACATCCTGATGCACGACTTGAGATCCCTGTGTTTCTTTTCTATCCACACTGTCTCATCTGGGGCTGTTGCAAGCATCAGTTGCCCTCAGAGGAACTGCCTGGTTATGACACAGTGCAATCAATCAGAAGGTCTGACACCCGGATGGTCCAGTACTTGGGAGGTCTGGTACCCTTAAGGTCTGGTAATCAGAAGATCCAGTACCCAGAAGGTCTGACAGTCCCTTCAAGTTCTGGTCACCAAAAGAACCTAGAAGGTTCTAATACCTAGAAAGTCTGGCACTGAGACCTCTTACAACAAAGCTGCAAACCCTATGCCAGTTTCCAGGCATGGCGCCTCCTTTCTTTCCATCCCTTGGCCTCCAAGACTATTCCTGTCCCCTTCCCCTCCCCCCCACCCTCCCTATCCCTCTATTAAAAAAGCAGTCCGACCTTTCATGAGGAGCAAATCCAAAGCCTTTCTATGTCCTAAATCTAATGTGTGCCACTGCTAACATTCCCCCGAGTTTGGGGCTCCTATCGATGGGCTGGCCTTGGATGATGGATTATGATTGGTCATGACGGCTCTCTGGAAGACGCGAGTTTCATTTGTATCGTGGTATGGAAGAGTCGACAACTGATATCACTCCCCCCGCTCCCCAAAAGGACAAAGAGAAGGAAGTCAAACCAGAATGGAGACCACTCGCCATACCACGCACCATTCTCGCTACAAGGAACAAACAAACCGACCCAGTCGCTGGCTGAACGACTCAAAACAAAACACCAGCAGAGGGTATGCCACCCCGAAACTGAACGCCTAGAAATGAGAAGACTAAAGAGACTGGGGCCACTGGCCAGGGTCAGAGTGAGGGTTGTCATCTGGGGGATGCGGTGGGAAGTGGGCTGGCAGAAGGGGCCCAGGGAAGAGGGAGAAGATCAGAAAATGCAGCTTTTTCCCCAAAAAAAAAGAAAAACCCCAAACACTAAAGGATGCATAAAGTGACCCTGGCACTTTTCAGTGGTTGTTCTTGCAGACGAGCATGGCGCTGGTCTGGAATCATGCCAGCACCGGGTGTAAGACGAGTTGTTGCATACCATGTCTGACTCCCAATCTGTGGAAAAAAGAGAAGCAAAGGGGAATGGTAAGGAATGGGGTCATAGAAGGGGAGCTACTGAAGCACATTCAGATAAGAAAAGCCCTCTGGGTCACAGACAAGGCCCTGAGGTGCTGGGCCTTTGGGCTCTGGCACTTCCGTCCATGGCTTGTGCTGCCAGACTGTTGCCCGGCCCTCCACATCTCAGGGATCCCAGCTGGCTCCATGCTCCACGTGAGGTGCTTCTTGCACCTGTCCTGCCTCTGACCATTTGCCCTTCTCTTCTGGTCCCCCATTCTAGCTCTGGGACCAAACCTGAATTAATACTGCCATTGCTCCCAACTGCTCTTTCTCAGCATCCCCGTGACTCCCAAGACCAAATCGTGCCTCTCTGACCATTACTACCCTCAGTGTTTCAACTCCCCTTCCAAGTTCCTGAAGTGTGTTGTCTTTTTGTTTATTTGTATACTCAGCACTTGACACAGGGCTAAGAATTTACTATATGCTTTTTCATTCGTTTGTTCTCATTTCAATTGCTGTGATCAGAGTATTTTATAAACTGTAAAGGAATACAGAAATCTGAGCTGGGATCATAGTTTCTGATTGGCTCCGTCTTGTTTTTTAGCACATTGGTTCTGCATGGCCCTGCCTTGCCTATACCACTGCTTGCTCTGCCCTTTTTACCCCCTTTTGAGGAAACCCCAGACTTCCCAATCTGGACCTTTAAGGGTAAGTTTGGAGAATTTAATTCAACTGGATGGGAACTGGGCCACACAAACTTAGCAGAAGTCACAGGGAGGCAGATGTCAGTCCAACAGAAAGAACTATTCAATGGGTAACTGCTGTTTTACAGTGAAATAAGTTCCTTCTAGATTGAGGGAGCTCTCCAACTCTCAAAGTAAAGGCTGGACTATTATTTATGAGGGAGGCACTGCCAGGGAGAGGCCCACTGAGGTACAGCTGGACTACACAACCACTGAGGACTCAAGGATCTGGATTGCTTTAGCTACAAAACACAAAGGAAGTTGCTTTTGCTTTCTCTCTTAATTCCCATTTATCCATGGGAAGAACATAAAGAGCCTTGGGCAAAGAGTCAGAAAACCTGGATTCCATTTCCAGTTCTGCCAAGAAAATGATGGGGTGGGGTAGGGTGGGGTGTTGGTGTCTTTGGCAAGTCCATTTCCTCTCTTCTCCCTAGTAAAATAAGGACTTGAAGCAGATTGGCCTAAGCCAGTGATGGCAAACCGTTTAGAGACTGTGTGCCAGCCCCCCCCCCCATATGCTGCATGTGTCCTGCCACCCCTCCTCCCTTACCCTCACCGGGGAGGGAGAAAGTGCTCCCATTGGGCTACTGGACAGGTGAAGTGAGGAATGTCCTCAGCAAATATAGAGAGAGGGAGGGGAGTGGCCTGAGCTCTCTGCTCCTTTCCAGCTCTGCCACCTGTGAGCCACCCCTCCCCACCCCTTGCACTCCCGTTGGCTGCTGGGCAGAGGGGCAGGGGAGGCACGGTAGAGAGAAACAGATCTGCCAGAGTCCCTTCTGCCTTTCTAGTAGCAAACTGGGGAGGGGTGGGGGGCAGACACTAGCCCACAGAGAGTGCTCTGTGTGCCATCTTTGGCACCTGTGCCATAGGTTCGCCATCACTAGCCTAAGCTCTTGTCATTCTATTTTCTATGATCTCTTTCATACAGCAGGCACTTCATGAATATTTGCTGAATATTGTGTTGAATTGTATAACTTCATAGCTTTAACATTCTTTGTTCTAATGAACTCTGGCATTCAATGATAGCAAGAGGGCTCTGGAGGAAGTTACTTAAAAGTTTAGGACAAAATCCCTGTTATTACTGCTGCTATTCATACCTCCCTATTAGGATTAATTAAGCCATACGGCTAATGAGGACCATTTGGAGTAACTGGGATCTTAACAGCTAAGGACAGGGTAAAGAATAGTGGGTGAGGTTTCTTTAAGGCCAGACAGAATCTTGGGAAGGGGGCCTGTTGGAGTTCTGGGTAGCCTGAGTGAGTTGGTTTTCCAACTGCAGACCTACACAGCAGGGGGTCTCTGGGAGGATTTCCCCCCACTACCCCATCCCCCTTAGGAGAAGGCTGGTGTTTCTGTTCCCTGGAACATGGAAAAAAACCCAGTGGTAGGTGAAGGAGGAGAACAGGTTAGAGTTTCTGGAATAAATTTGTGGTGGAAATCAACAGAAAAGAGAAAGAGAGAAGCAGTTTCTCCTCTCTGTAGCAGCTGAGAGGGCCAAGCCATTCTGAGGCCTACTTAGGCCAAAAAGCCTAGCTAGACCTGGAGGGACTGGCAGTTGGCAGAGAGACTTATTCAAAGCTGAGAGAAATTAACAGAGACAGTAAACTTTATTATAAATAAGAGGATTATAATTTTGCATAGTGTATGAATAGATCTGGGAATTAGTATAGATTAAGGAGTGATAAGAAGGCCTGAGTTAACAGGAGCAAGAAGCAAGTTCTCACGAACTAGAGGGAAATGGGTAAAAGCTTAGGCCCCTGTTAGGTTTAGGGATCCTAATCCTCAACCTTTGTTACCTTTCCTTACCTTTCCTCAAACCTTTTCCAATATTTATTAAATAGAGGGTTTTTCTGCATCTGTCTCTAGCAGTTATCCATTGTGCAGGCCCAAACAGTTACAAGGAATTCCCCCCCACTTAACATTCCTATATTAACATTCCTGGCTGTTCTTATTTGCAACATTCTTAGCGATAGATTACAATTAACATCCCCATCTCCTAATAAGAAAACTACCTGGACAAGTGTCAAGCAAGGAGCACCCATGCTGTAGGATGGAATAAAGTCTATAGGCCTGCTCCCCCAAATGTCACCTGGCCCTGCTAAGATTTCTACTCACGTGAATTGGCTGCTGAAGTTTACCAGTGTGGAGGTACATAGCTGTACGTGGGCGTCCCTTGGGCCCGGTATGTTGGCACGGAGACGGGATGGGCTCCGATTGCAGTGTGTTGTGGGGTAGTTAACAGGGTACCTGGTAAACCAAAGAAAAGGGAAAAAATCTTGTCTTATTGTTCCAGCTTTGACCTTAATTAGTTGCATGACCATAGTCAAGGATAATACTAAGATTGTGAGGCTGGGAGACAAGGAAAGGAATAATATCTTCAACAGAAAGAGTGATATTTGGAGAAAAGGTAGATTTGGCAGGAGGGAGAGTAATGAAAAATCTCATTTCTTCTTTATCAAGGAGAAGAACAAAATTCTACCATATATGGTAGATCCCATTTTGGACCTATTGGTTTGGAGATATCCATGGCAAAGAAGATACAGATGCCTAGCAGACAAGTGGGGATTATTGGCTGGGAGTCTAGAAGACTGTATACAAAGTATATAGGAGCCATCTATATAGAGATAATTGAAATCAAAGAAATGGATCAGATACCAAAAGGAGAGAGAGAAAGTTTAGGGAAAGAGGAAAAGGAGAATCAGGACCATATTTCAAAGTCACTAACAGGTGGTGAAAGGTAAATGATGAACCAGTCAAGGATAAGGTAACTGAAATGACAAAGAAGAGGAGAATAAGGAGCAAGTAGCACTAGTAGTCCAAGAGAGGAAAATAGGTAAAGAAAGTTTGCTCAACAGTGTTGAAAGAGCTGAGGAAAAGTCAAGAGGTTCAAGGATTAAGAAAAGGTCATTCACTTTTGTAATTAAGACACCAAAGAGAATAATTTAATTATTTCTAGGGAATGGATGAGGAGAAAGTTGAGGTAATTCAACTCAACAAGTATGGGGATATAAAGTTAAAAAGGAAACGGTCCCTCCTTTCTGCCATTTTTTACCTTTGTGATCTGGGGCAAGTCCTTTCTCTTCAATGGACTTTGATTTAATTAACCATAAAATGAGAAATTTACACTAGGTGACCTCTTTAAGGTCCTTTCCAATTCTAAATCCCATGACTTGGGATCTAACCCCTCTCTGGGGAAATTTGCATTTTACAAGGACTAAGTAGGTAAGGGCAATATTTACTTCAAGGGGAAAACCCTTTAAAGGTAGAACTGCACTTACTTGGGTTGAAGAGTAACTATTTGTAGAGTGGATATATCAACAAAAGAACTTTTATGCATCTTTCTGTCTCCCTACCTTGGAATGGCAAAAACATTGCTCACCTGCTGACATAGCCATGGTGGTTCCAGCAACCATGCCCATTGCTACCCCATTAGTCCTAGGAGCAGCCACAGGTGCTGGGTAAATAGCTGATGGAATGCTGTTGGGCTGGACGACGGTAGTGTGGTGGATAACATGGGGCTGGGCGGCATACACAGGCTGTGTATAATAAGCTCCCTAGGGAAATACAAATCAACACGAAACACATTTCTTTAGGTGTTGTTCTTGAGGAAGAGAGGAAAGGAAACCTGGCTAGATTTATATCAAGACTATAGCTGTAAAATGTGAAAAGTGGCATGGTAGATGGAGCACTAGACCTAGTTAGGAAAACCAGAGTTTAAATCAAACCTCAGACACTTACTAGCTAGGTGACTCTGATTAAGTCAGTTTCCTCCTTCTGTAAAACAGAGATATTAAGAGCATCTACTTCCCAGGGTTGTGAGAATAAAATGAGATAATATTTATAAAGCACTTTGCAAACTTTAAAGTGATATATATATATATATATATATATATATATATATATATATATATATATGCTGGCTGTTATTCTTATTGTTCAGGAAATCTGGGTTCCAGTCCTGGGTCTACCTCAGTTTGTGGGTTTGAGCAAGCTATTTTCCATCTCTGGCCTCAAACTCCCCTCTAAATGAAGGATCTAAGAGATCTCAGAGGTTTCTTTCACATTCTAAGTCTTAAGGTCCCTTCTAGTTCTGACATTTAGTAGTCTAATGTCCCTTTCAATTCTAACATTCTGTTGGAAGGTCTCCTTTACTTCTGACATTCAAATATTCTATTTACTAAGGTCCCTTCCACCTCTTACATTCAATGTTCTAAGGTCCTTTTCAACTAATTTTCTGTTGAGAGTTCTTTTTGAGAGTCCTTCTAGTTTTATCATTCCATATGTTAACATTCAAAGTTCTAAAGTTCTTCAGCCATACTTGATACTGTTTTAAGATCTTTCCAGTGTTCTATAATATCCCTCTATCCCATTCTAATATTTTGTCTTTTCTAACATTCTAACATTTTCTGTCTCTCTTTCTACCTATCTCTCACTACCATTCTATGATCTATAATGCAAAAGTGATCACCTCTCCTTTAAAGACTTTACATTTAAGAGTAGAGAAGAGTGGAAATGACTCTTAACCCAAGGGAAAAACACGAATGGAATTTAAGGGACTCAGGAGGGCAGACATTTCTGAGGAGAAATAGGTCTCCATGGACCACCTCATATCTCTCCTCCCACCAGTATGTAGGTGCCTGCCTGGGAGAGAAAGTAGAACCTGAATCCCCCATACCTGGGCATACAGGTTCTGCTGGGGATAGGCACTTCGAATAGGGTACATAGCCGTTTGGTAAGGATTAGGTGATGGAGAGTAGGGAGGTGGTGCATTGTTACTCTGGGTGGGTGGGACCTTGTAGGGTGTTCCTGCTGTGTATCCTGTATGGGGACAAAAAAAGAAGATTTCACATTAGTGGACATATAGCACACTACCTCCTAACAGCAGCTAAACCAAGAACATGCATGGCCAAAACAGCTGAAGCCATGTTAGAAACAGATGAGCAAGATGGCATAAGGGAAATAATTCTGTATTAAAAAGGTAAGAGACCTAACTTTTGAGACCCAGCTGTACCACTTTATCACCTTATAAGGTGATACACTGGAAAGAGCACTAGCTTTAGAATCAGAGAATCCACGTTTTCAAATTCTGTCTCTGACACTACCTGTGTGATACCTTGGGCAAGTCACAATGTTCCTGGTACTCAGTTTCTTCATTTGTAAAATTAGGAGTGGAAGGTACAATAGCTGATGTCCTTTCCAATGCAATGATCCTAAGAAGTCAAAGTCTTTCTCTGGGCCTCAATTTTCTCATCAATAAATTGGGAATAATAAACCCAGCTAAAGAGATAGAGTTTGGTCTAATTGTCAGACTCGGGAAATCCAGATAGCGTTGGAGATGTTTGGGGGCTTATAACAAGTCTGCCCACAGATAGTGGGGTTAGAGTAAGCCCCATGTTAGTAGAAAAGCATAGGAAAACATATGGCCTGAGGTCAGTCAAAGTAAAGAGTCAGGAAAACAATATATAATTATAAAATAAACAAAAGAACAAGCATTTTTTAAAAAACATGCAACATCATAATAACCAAGTATGGGCCCAAAGATGAGATATAAAAAGATACCTTTTCCCACCATGGGCATAGAACCATGAATAGTATGTCAAACTTTTAAAATATATTAAACTTTTTTCCCTTTCTTTTTAAAAATTAAAAAAAATAAGGTATTGTCAAAAAAAAGGTATTGCCCTGGGTAAGGGAAGTTAGAGTGAAATACAGGTGATATAAAAAATATCAATAATATATATTTTTTAAAATACTCAGGAAAAATCTGAGGATTGAAGTCCTTTGTTCCCTCTACCTCACAAACATGTATGTATCAGTTGTGTGACCAGAGGTATGTCAATGTCTCAAGCATTCTAAGACTATTAAGTTCAGGAGTGGGTGCAGATTTGCAGTAGAAGAGAGTTTCCTTGTTGAGTATATTATATTAATGAAATCACAGGTTCTATAAAAAATACTCATTTAGTCTAGTTCATGGGGCTAAGGTGCCTCCTTGTGCACAGCAGATGCTCAAAACATATTTGCTGGGGGCAGCTGGGTGGCTCAGTGGATTGAGAGCCAGGCCTAGAGACGGGAAGTCCTAGGTTCAAATCTGACCTCAGACACTTCCTAGCTGTGTGATCTTGGGCAAGTCATTTGACGCCCATTGCCCACCCTTACCACTCTTCTGCCTTGGAGTCAATACACAGTATTGACTCCAAGACAGAAGGTAAGGGTTTTAATGCAATAAAAAAACATATTTGCTAAACAAATGAATGAGGATAAGATGAAAAAATGTGATTATGAAAGCACTCTGAAGGAATATAAGTATTGAGTAGTTCATCCAAACCAGAGGTCTTAGGTTACTACGAGGAATTAATTTTAAATGGAATTCTCTATTTTATTATAACCCAGAAATAAAATAGAGAGTATAAAGAACCCTGGCCTGAGAGTCCGAAAACATGAGTTCGAGTCTTAGGTTCTGCAATCAATTCCCTAAGTGATCTTAAACAAATTTCTTCCCCTTGTTTGACCACAGCCTCTCCATCAACACAAAGAAAGAATGACACTAAATTATTTCTAGGATTCCTGCTAGAGCCAACCAGCTGACAATCTGACAATCTCTAAGGTGCCTTTTCTTTTGTAAACAGCTCCCCCTGGTATGGAGCATAAAGTGAGTTCTTCTGAATCCTCTTAAAAGGGCGATAAAGACAGAACATGCTGGGTGCTGGATCAGAGTGTTAAGCGAGGTTCTACTAACTAGTGGTATGAACCTGCATATAATACTTCTACTTTCTGGACCTCTGTTTTCTCCTACATATAGATGTAAGGGATGCAGAAATGGTTCACTTTTCCTCCAATCCAGCTCTCACCTCATCATCTGTCCTTTCTCTTCCTCTGTTCTTCCCTACCCCCAGCCCTCAATTTCCTCATTTCTTTTTCCATCCCCACCTCTCTTCCTTCCTTTCATCCTTCTTGATTTCCTTCTGGACTTCTTTAATTTCTTCTTCTTTTCCTCCTGCTCTCTCTCTCCTTCTGTCTCTCTAGCCCATTTCCTTCCTATTTTAAATTCCTTGCCTTTGTTACAAGAATTTATGTCCTTTTATTCAATTTTATGCCATTCTTCCTGGAACATTTGGCTAACTGAAGCCTGTTTCCTGTTAATATTAAAATCACCTGCCTGAAACTCGACATATAGAGTGATGTTATTAAGGAAAAACTTTTGACATATCTGAGATAAGAAGCCAAGGGAAGATAAAGAAAGCCTAGAGTTAGAATCAATAAAAAATTTAAAAATCTTCCAAAAGTGATTTATCTATCTGTGGTAGAATTTCCCTGACAGAGACCCCTTTAGTTGTCTTGGTGACATATAAATCTCTTCTCCTCAATTAGCCCACTGTGACTTCCTTAAAATGTAGGTTTGTAATTTTTTTAAGTGTACAATTTTGCAAATTCCATGTTTAAATTGTGTTTTAGCCTTTCCAGTTTTCTTTCTTTTTTTTTTTTTAAATTGTTCTTCACCATTAGAAATATAAGCTCCTTGAAGGGAGGAGCTATCTTTCTTTTAAATACCTCCCTAGTTGCTGCTTGGCATTTTGGAGTCAGGAGGAGCTGGATTCAAATTCTGCCTCTGACCCTGAGAAAGACATTTAATTTCTAATCACCCACAGGCAATTCTCTAATTTATATATAATATAAATTGCAAGACAATTTTTGCTCTTCTTTGGAAAAAGAGTTTCCTTACCAGGGCATTCCTTAAACCAATGAAATCATAAGTCTATGTCCCTACCCTCAAATTCCCTTATCAAATAATATTACATGTAATAGTCTGTATTTTAGTTTATATTTCTATCAGATCTTAAGCAACTTGAGAATAAGGCCTAAGTGTTATCTAAACTGTGCAAGGGTGGGGATCTATGGAGGGGGTAATCAGGTAAGAAAACAACTCACTAGTTTTTATATATGTCCCACAGGATGTAATCAAGTCCCTTTAGAGGAAGATGTCCAGGATTTTTTTATACCTCTTTTTGATTGATCCATGTACTCCATTAAGTAGGGTAGGAATATTCTTACATTTACATGTATGACTCCTGAAGGTCCTAACAGAATTCTGTGCACAGCAGAAATTGAAATAAACCAGCTTCATGCTCCAGCAATGAAAGTAGCCCTTTTGGTGACATGTGTTACTAGTCTCTTGCTAAAAGGTAAGACCAGAGGTTCTCCTGGTCCCTGCGATGGGGGAAGGAGGGATAGGAGGGAAGCTGTGCCAAAAAAGATTAAAAAGGAGAAGCTTAGGCTTCTAACTACTTCCAATAAAGGGGCTGGGAAGACTTCTTCTCCCTCCCTCCTTCCTAGCAGCAGCTGTTGTGGCTTCATTCAAATGACATGAAAGCAGGTGTTTGTGTAGCCTGAAACTGGATCATAAGTCCCTAGCTACCACTTCTGCCCTCACCCTACCCCTTCCCATTGCAGTTCTCAGATGGATGTTTCTAATTTGAGAAGTCTGGGTGCTGGCTGGCAGTGGAAGTGCATCCAGGAGCTATACCCTACTTGGAAGAAAAGATGACCACTGCCAGAGGGTGAACCATGCATACCTGGATGGCCAGGAGCAATGGACTTCCAATGAAGACAGATGTGAAAAAGCGGTAACCTGTTCAACAATTTCATAAAGTGTTTCATATTTTTAGTCCCAACTTCTCAAGAGTCATGGGTCACAAGTTTTTTTTTAAAACCTGCTTATGGATTCCTATGAGTCCTTTACCACATTTTAAGTACATGTTAATGTTCACTTCATAGCATTTTTCATTTAAGCACTTCTTCTGTGTTGGATCATTTCTGGTGACACCTGTGCCATGACCTCAGCTAAAGGGATGAACTTTGAAGTGGCAAGAGCATGGGACAAACCAGAAGGATTAGGAAATAAATTCAGTCTCATCATCTGCTATACTAAGAGTCTAAATGTAAGATATCATGGTTCTATGATGTTAATTGTCTGGAACTCAGTGATTCTAAGATTCTATTATTCTATAGTTTTAAAGTTCTAACATTTTAGGAGTCTAAGTTTCTAGATCTTCTCTAATTTTCTGAGACTCTCACCCAGAATATATCTGGCCTTCCTGGCAAGGAGGCCTGCAATACCCTTTCTGTGCAAGGACAAATATGTTAGGGGAAAGAAAACACAAGAATACCTCAGGGGAAAAATCAAAAGGCACCAAGTTATTGCAGATGAATTTTGTTTCCACATCTAAGAATAACCTTTCCTGATAATGTTTCTTTTTCTTCTTGTTCTGAAATAAGGCTCTGAACATAAATAAAAAATCCTGCCATATAAAAGAACAACATCTGGGAATCTGAAAACCGAATCAGAATGTCATGGGGAGGAGAGATCTTAGAAAATACAAAAGCCAAACATTTCATTTTATAGAAGAGGAAATTGTGTTCCGGAGAAGGGAAGGGAATTGCTCAAGTCCACCAAAAAAAACTGAACTGGGACCAGAACCTAAACCAAATATTCCTGACTCTTGATTCGAGGTTCTTAAAAAACTGCAGTTGGAAGGTACCCCAGAGGCCATTTATTTTGAAACAGAATTGACAAGCAACCTCTAGGCAACATACCTGTGAAGAGTGATAAGAAAATGGAGGTGATGGCTGGAGACCTCTTTCAGCTACAAAGCTACAAAGAGCATTATGATTAAATGAATTTTGTGTAGAGACATATTGTTAATGTTTAAAATTGGGAGTAAAGGAACTAGTAGAGAGAAAAGAAAGATGCTAGTTTCCACTATTCCCAAATCTATCCTTCCAAGCATTCAAGATTAATGTTCCAAAAATATATCCTCCTTGATCAAATTTCCCACCTTAAAATCCTCCAATTGATTCCCCTCTGCCTCTAAGAATCCTGTATATTTAGAGCCTAATCTTCTCTATACAAACATTCTCCTCTAGACAATTGTATTTTCTCCCCCTCACAACCTCTGCTGGTACCATTCCATTCCTGCTGTCCAGGACTAGGCTCACCTTTCCTCTGATCCAAATCTTACTACTCAGCCTCTAGCTTGAATGCTACTTCCTTTATGAATCTATTAATGAACTCATTTTCTTTGCATTTCTAAAGCAGATGGCCATGCATTTAGCATTTATTTACTGTTTCTGGTTAATTATTCTTGCATCATCTTATCTTCCTCTTCGTCAACTGGATATTAGGAGATTAGAGATGTTTCTTACACTTTTATGGTGCCTTGCCCCAATATCATTCTCTAGGTGCCCATAATTGGCACCAAACAACTACATAATGATTGTTTTGCTGAAGAGATAAACGTGGGGTTGGTTTATGGGAATGATTTCTGCCCTGTGTCCCACAAGATTGGGGAAAAGGAATCAAAGAATGTAAATGAAGATATAATTACTCTTAAAGGAGAGATACAATTCCTTGGAAGCCAGAGAAAAAGGAAGAACAAAAACAGTGGTGTGGACACATGGGAATTCCTTTTTCATACAAGTTGTTAGATGTCACTCAGGCACCTTCCAACTTTCAAATTCTATGATTCTGTCTGTGGTCATCCAGTCTTTGTTCAAATGTTTCTAATGAAAAGCAAACCCAGAGTAGCTACGTGGTTCAGCAGATAAAGAGCTAGGTCATGGGTTCAAATCCAGATGCAGACAATTTCTGTGCAACTGTGGGCCAGTTACTTAATACCAATTGCTGAGCTTTTACCACTCTTCTGCCTTGTAATGGGATGTAAAATATGATTTTTTTTCTCTTTCATCTTAATTGGAATTTAATTTTTTCCTTCACTTTTTTTTAACTTGAGTATATGGAATCAGTATTAATATTTTTTATTTTGAAGGATAAGTTTACAATACCTATTAGCTCTAGTAACATTGCATTCCCAAAAGCGTTCGACTATGGAAATCTGCCATTGATTGTTAAATACTATGGGACTTTAATTGATATTTATGTCTGATTTCAGAAGAAGGGATTACTAATGAACCATTGCACAGTGCAAAGAAGCACAAGGTCAAGGAGACTGGGGTTGCCAGGACAGAGAACTTGTCTTAGGGGTTCAAGGAAGTGGCTTTCTGGAAAAGTCCAGACATTAGCCTGGTTTTTACAAGTACTTTGGCTCCCTTATCTCTGTGACTGAATGAAAAATCAGACCAGGGAATCATATCTGCCTTTTACCTCAGACTTTTGTCCCTTTCCTCTTTTATAGTATGGCAATTTTCTGTAGTCCTAGCTGCCAATGGGTAAGTGCAGTATTGCTGCAATTGTCCTGCATGCTTGTAGGATATAAGCTACCACAATTGGACCTTGTTGGTGATTCAAGGACCCATTAGGATTTTAATTTTATACACATAGGATTCTGAGATATATATATATATATTCCAGAATTTTCTCTCTCCTGTTTGGTTTTTAGGTTTCTTTGGGGTTTTTTGGGAGAATTGATTCATATATTTCATTGCTCAGCCATGTATCCCAGGGGTGATTCTAGTGTTGGTTAACACTCTTAAAGGGGGATTGTAAAATAATCCTAAAATCCAAAGTTTAAGATCTTTTAAAGTAATTTTAGGAAAAGAAAATCACCAACACCTTGGACCAAGAAAGTGCCAATAAGGATGCTTGCAGAAATCATGCACATCAAGAGATCCAGAGCAAACTTTTTGAACTGAAGTGGGGGGGGTTTGAACCTATCATTTATTCTGACTGAAAACTCTTATGTCAAAGGGGAATGCTCCCTAATTGGCTTTTTTGTCAATGCATCTATCACTCAAAATAGGGAATGAGATTAGCCCAGGATGATCAGTTCTTGGTTGTCTTTTTTTTTTTTTAAACTCTTACCTTCTATCTTAGAATCAATACTCTGTGTTGGTACTAGGGCAAAAGAGCAGTAAGGGTTAGGGAATGGGGGTTAAGTGACTTGCCCAAAGTCAAATAGCTAGGAAGTGTATAATGCCAGAGTTGAACCCAGGGACCTCCTGTCTCTAGGCCTGGCTCTTAATCCACCGAGCCACTTAGTTGCCAGTTGCCCCCTTGGTTAAGTCTTTCTATCCCTTTTTGATCACTTCTTCCTTTTAGATGTTTAGTAACAATCTATTTTTGTAACCATCTCTTTAATAACATTCTAGAATATTATCAGGAATAGTAAATATCATTGGTATTACTGGCGGCAAACACCATCAATTTTCTTCTCTTTTTGGAAACTGGGACATTTGCCCTTCTCCAGTCATGTGGTACCTTTTCCATTCTTCACATCTTTTTAAAGATCACTCAGAGAAGCTTAGCAATAACATCAGCCAGTTCTTTTGGCAACCAGGGATGGAATTCAATTTGGGGTCTGTTGATCTGAACTTATCAAAGGCAGTTAGCTATGTATTCTTTTATTATTTCCCTACTTATCTTGGCTTTCATTTCTCTATTAGTAATTTTTACTTTATTCTTGACAATTCAAAACTCATTTTGGGGAGAGAAAACAGAATCAAGAAAAGAACTGAGCATCTCTACTTTTTCATCATCTTTTATCGTCATCATTTCAATCAACAATTAATCAGTAAGCAATAATTAACCACCCTCTTTGCATCAGTCACAAGCTAAGTGCTAGGGATGCAAGTACAAAAAAAAAATGAAACAATCCTTACAATGAATTTATATTCAAGTAGATGAGATAAGAAAATATATAAATATAAGTAGGATAAATATGAAATAGCTAGATACAAATATATACAAAGTAGCTAAACAAGGTGGTTTGAGAGGGAGGACACTCACAGTTAGGGAGATCAGAAAAGGCTTCAAGTAGAAGATGGCACCTCTATAGAAAGAGTGAATTTCATCATGAGGGAAGATTCTATGAGGCAAAGTTGAAGAATGAATGAATTCTATGTATGGGGACCCATCAGAACAAAGGCATGTAGCCAGGAGATGGAATGTTGTGTAAGGAATAGAAAGAAGGCCAGTTAGACTGTACAGCACAGTACAGGAAGGGAAGGGAAGTCCAATAAGGCAGAGCCAGGTTGTGAAGGGTCTTCAAAAGCTAAACAGAGGAATTTATGTTTGATCCTAGAGGCAAGAGGCATACAAGGAGACTGACTGAGGGGTAGCTAGGTGACTCGTAGATAAACGGCTAGTCCTGGGGGGTCCTGGGTTCCAATCTGGCCTCAGTCACTTCCTAGTTGTGTGACCCTGGGCAAGTCACTTAACCCCAATTGCTTGGCCCTAATCACTCTTCTGCCTTGGAACCAATACTTAGTATTAATTATCAGACAGAAGGTAGGAGTCAAAATAAATAAACAAATGAATAAATAAACAAATAAAGGAGGATGACTGAGCAGTCACATAGCCAGATCTGCACTTAAAGAAAATGACTTTAGCAACAGTATTAAGGTTGGACTGGAGTGTTGAGAGCCTTATGTCAGGGGAGACCAATTATGGTGTTGTGACAAAAGTCAAGGCAACAGGTGGTCAGAGATCAAATTAAGGCAATAGCTGCATGATTGGGGGAAAAAATCAGATGAGATGTTGTTTAGGGAGAAACGGCAGTTTGGCATCTTACTGTGATATGTGGGGTGAAGGAGAGTGAAGAATCAAGGATAATGCTAAGCTTACAGATCGATCTGGAAGGATAGATAGACCTCTGATGGAAATAGAGAAGTTTAAAAATTTTTAGCACCTAGAGGGAAAGAAAATTAATTCCATTTTGGAAATGATGAGTTTGCAATATCTCAAGGACATCCAGCTGGAAAGCAATTAGTGATGCAAGGCTTTATTTAGCTCAAGACAGGGAATGGGGTTGGATATACACCTAACCATCTATCTAATGATCAAATGACCAATAAATATATTGATATCAGCTGATCAATGGATACACATTATCTTTCTAAGTTTTCTGTCACTGTCTATCTGCGTATCTATGAACCACTGGCATTGCGATAATAGTTAAACCCATGGGAGCTGGGTTTATTTGAGAGACTGAATAGCACGGTGGGTTTGGAGTCAGGAAGACCTAGATTTGGATCCTGCCTCAGTTACCTATTAGCTTCTAGACTGTGGGCAAGTCACTTATTTTCTTTGATTCTCAGTTTCCTCATCTGTAAAATGAGAATAGCAATAGCACTTAACTCACAAGGTTACTGTGTGGCTCAAATGCAATAATTTTATGTAAAATGCTTTACAAACCTTCAAGTGCTATGTTATAGTTCCACTAATCTCAACATCTTCTTTTTCCATAATATAGTTACTGTCCTCACTGGCCACTCATTCTTAGAAAACTAAGCCAAATTTTTCTATTTGTTCTCTATTACTTTTGCTTCCATCTTCTAAACATCTTTTAAGAATCCAGTAAGTCTTTAATTTCCCTGAACCTTCACATTAACCTCTTTACAAAACTCCTTCTACCCTTTAAAAAAAACCCTTACCTTCTATCTTGGAATCAATACTATGTATTGGTTTCAAGGCAGAAGAGTGGTAAGGGCTAGGCAATGGGGGTTAAGTGACTTGTCCAGGGTCATACAGCTAGGAAGTATCTGAGACCACATTTGAACCCAGGTCCTCCCATCTCTAGGCCTGGCTCTCAATCTACTGAGTCATTCAGCTGCCCCTATGCCCTTTTATTTATTAAAAAAAAGCACATTTGTTACATTAAAATTCCCAAGTATCTCCCTCCCTCCCCTTTCTACACTAGAGAAGGCATCATTTGACAAAAATGCTATATGCATATGTAAAACTATGTCTTGTTTATTTCTATTAATTCTTTCTCTGTAGGTGGGTATACACACTATTCTTCAAACTATTTCTTATCAGAATTTCTTATGCATCTTTTGAATTTATTTTTGGAGAGCTTTCCACTCCATCCTGTACTGATTCCTGTAGTCTTTTTGTCAATGGGATGCTGCCTATCTTGCCTCTGAAATCTGATCTTGAAAATTCCAGAGTTTGTGCCAGACTTTACCCAGCTTCTATCTCTAGCACAAATTCCAAAATGAGATGGTCATTTCCCTTGAGGTTCCCAACATTTTAACTTTAGCAGCCAGTTGGTAAGAACCTCACCCTGAAAATGAGAATAAAGTTCATATTTTGGATGACATCTAAAATGCAACAGGCACTGGAAATCCATAAAATTCAACTAAAGTAATTAACTGAGTTTAAATACATAGTACAAGAATAAAAGATAATCTGTGATCACAGTTAGGAACCAAGGGCCAAATAGGCAATAGCATTCAGGAAAAGATTTCTAACAACCTTCCTAACTCCCAAGCCAATCCTTTCATAATTCAAAGCACCAAGTGGGACTGAGCCAAGGATCTGGGGGTGGAATATAGGCAGTGGTCACAATAGCTGCAATAGCCTCCAGAGCCCACCCAAGCTCCCACCAGCATCCAGAACAGCAATTCCCTTCCCTTCCTGGAAGCATGAAATTTTCATTAAGACAAGCCAAGAAATCATTTGCTGCTCTGCTTTTAGCAGAAAGTGCTCCTGAAAACATACAGATTAATTACTCCAGCATGGCGCTGGGCCAAACTTTGATCTATTGCCCATTCTCCTCATTTATTTCCTCTTTCTGTCTAGGTGGTTTGTGGTACACGACAATGTCACTTCTGTTTGTGCCTTCATTGATCTTCGTCCAAATCTTCTCTATGTTTCCCTTTCTTTGGTTCCTGGATCCCACTACCACATTTCTCCAATTAGTTTTCTTCTCTACTTAGAGCACAAGGACTCTCATTCAGGTCTTCATCTGAGCTAACTTAATTGGTCTCCCTGGTCCCTGTCTCTCCCTATTTTCCAATCTGTCCCCCAACCAGCTGCCAAATGTATACTCTTGAAGCACAGTTCTGACTATGGATCTTCTTGGCTGAAAAAGCTCCAGTGATTTCCCTTTCACATGAAGCTTAAACATTAAACTATTTCTGTAACTATGCAACATCCTCAACAAACTGACTCCAGCCTGTCTTTTCAGGATGATGACACATTATTTCCTCAAACTATCTATGTTCCATCCAAAATAGCTTTATATTCACATGATTCCTTATATACTGCATTCTATCTCCTACTTCAATCAATTAACTAATAAGCACTGTGCCTAAACTCTGGGAATTCAAAAAGAGGCAAAAGAAAGTCCCATGAAACTCGAATTAGAGATGATAAAAAATAAATGACTATATAGTGGATAAATAGGAAATAAGAGAGGAAAGGGGTTGGAATGAGTTTTTAGGGATTAATTTTAGAGTTTTCTGAAGGAAGTCAGGGAGTTCATTAAATAGAGATAAGGAGGAAGAACATCCTAGGCATGAGAACAGGCAGAGAAAATGCCCAGAACCACAAGATGGAGTGTCTTGTTTGTTAAACAGCAAGGAAGCCAGTGCCACTTGATCAAGGGATATGTGGAAAGCAAGACACAAGGAGAATGGAAAGGTAGGGGAGGGCTAGGTTATGAAGCCAAACAGCATTTTGTATTTGATCCTGGGGGCAATAAGGAACCATGGTAGCTTATCATATAGGGGGGAGGCAGTCAGATGTGTTTTAGAAAAATCATTATGGTGGCTGAATGGAAGATGGCCTGAATTGAGGAGAGTCTTTAGGCAAGCAGATCCACCCATAGACAATATTTTGCAATAATCCAGCTGTGAGGTGATCAGGGCCTATATCAGAGTGGAGGCATTGTCAAGAGGAGAGAAGGGGGCATTTTTCAGAGATGTTGCAAAGGTAAAATCAGCAGGCCTTGGCAACAGATTGGATATGGTGGAAAGACAGTAAGGAGTCCACAATGATAGGATGAACCTGAGGGACTGGGAGATAGTGTTGCCCTCTACATTAATAGGGAAGATGGGGGGAGTTTAGCAGGGGAAGATAGTAAGTTCTGTTTTAAATATATTGAGTTTAAGATATCTAATGAACATCCAGTTTGAGATGTTTGAAAGGCAGTGGGAGATGTGAGAATACAGGTCAGTAAAGAAGTTAGGACAAGAAAGGCAGATTTGGGAATCGTGTGTGTGTGTGTGTGTGTGTGTGTGTGTGTGTGTGTGTGTGTGTGTGTGTGTGTACATATATTTTTTTCTGTAGCACTATTTCTATCTTTTGATTCTAGATCTAGAAAAAGTGGAATGTTTCTTCTGTCTGCCCCAGGATAGTCCTTCATGTATTGAAAAAAGTTATTTCTGCCCCCCTCTCCCTCATTCTTTTTCTTAGGCTGAAAGTACCTCTCACTTGCAATTCTATTTTCTATATTGTAGCTTCCCTTTATGATAGATGCATTGTAGGCAATTCTCTCCCTTCTTTTTGCTTTTAAAGTCCTCTGAGATAAATTTTCAAGATTCCAGACAAATACATTCTTACTAGCCCTGGTTGGTGCATATTATGTGTGGTCTCTCCTACCTTTTGAGGTAGAAGGCTCATAACCTTGTCATTATCCTCAACTCTTCATTCTACTTTTTTCCACATATCCAATTAGTTCCAAATCTTGCCATTTCTACCTTCTCCAAATCTCTCACATCTGACCTCTTTTCTCCACTCACACAACTCCTATCTTAGTTCAGGATTTCATGAACTCTTTTCAAGATTATTGCAAGAGCCTCCTAATTGGTTTCTCTGCCTCATCTCTCCCTACTCCAGTCTATCCTCCATAAAGCTGCCCAAGTAATTTACCTTCAGCACAGATTGGACTATTTCATCCTCCGACTCAATAAACTCCAGGAGATTCCTATTGACTTTCCAATCTGCCTTTCCTTTTTTTCATTGTACATTAATTTCCCTCTTTCATTCATGAGTCCAGCCAAACTAGGCTTTCTCTCTATTCCTCATACATAACTCTCCTTCTTCTGGCTCTGTGCCTTTGTACTGGATCTTATCACACAACTAGAATAACCCCTTTCTTATTCACACTTTAGTCTAGTCACAGTTCCTCTAAGACTCAAACCCTATCTTCTTTTTTTTTTTTAAACCCTTCCCTTCTGTCTTGGAATTAATACTCTGTATTGGTTCCAAAGCAGAAGAGTGGCAAGGGCTAGGCAATGGGGATCAAGTGACTTGCCCAGGGTCACATGGCTGGGAAGTGTCTGAGGCCAGATTTGAACCTAGGACCTCCTGTCTCTAGGCCTGGCTCTCAATTCACTGAGCCACCCAACTGCCCCCTCAAACCCTATCTTCTGCATAATTTCACAGCAACTAGTGCCCTCCCTCTTAAATTACCTTGTATGGAACTTAAAAAAATTTATGCTCTATACACTTGTCTCTTCCATTAGAATGTAACCTCTTGCCAGCAGGAATTATATTTGTCTCCTCAGTGCCTAGCACAGTACCTGGAATCTAGTAGCAGCCTAATAAATATTTGATTGGTTTAAAGAGATGAAATTGGCACAAAAGCAATATGCAGCAGCAATAACTTATTTCTGCTACATCTTTCCTTTATGCCAAATTAATATCTGTATGACATGTTTATTACCCACTTCTGCTTGGAGAGACGATCTGTGGCATGCTTCTAACAGAGGGTTTTTTTCTTTTTTTTCTTATCCTCATTCAATTGCTCTCTGTAATTCATCCTCTTTGGGTTTGTATTATATTTGTTTGTGTGTATTTATTTATTTTAAGAAACCCTTACCTTCGGTCTCAGAATCAATACTATAGTTTCTAAGGCATATCAGTAAAGGCTAGGCAATGGGGGTTAAGTGACCCAGCTAGGAAGTGCCTGAGGCTACATTTGAACCCAGGCCCTCCTGTCTCCAGTCTGGCTCTCTATCCACTGAGCCATTGAGCTGCCCCTTCTATATGTTTTTTAAAAACTTCCAAATTAATTAATGCAATAACATGTGTGGCAAAACCTGTCTGGACAACAATGTACCTTCAGAAGCCTTATAAACAGCTAGCTTCATATACTAAAGAAATAACACATTTCACATAGCTTCAAAATTTTATATAACCTTTTAAAATGCAAAAAATCAGTTTGGGGTATTAAAAAGAAAAATCTCTTAAATCGTAAATTAAATAACTAGCCTCCTTTGAAAATTCTGTTCCTGGTCCAACTAAATAAAGAGGAAAAAAAGCATTTCAGAAAATTACAATTGCACACATAGTTGTTCACGGAACAAAAGCCTAAAGAAAATGTATGAAGGAGCTGTTAATTTCACAGGGAAAAATAATTCCTGCCTGCAAGGCAAATTTTATACTGTGAAAAGGGTACCATTTTCATCTATTTAGACAGTTTTCTTAAACCGCAATTGCCACCTTTTGCCTTTCCTGCAAACACAATTTTCTTCTAAATCCATGTACTAATTACATCTAAAAAAACCCAAGTTGGTCTAATTCACAAACTACTTGGAGTAGTTTAATTTTAGTCCTTATTTCATGAAGAGTTTAGAGCTAGGGTCAAAGTAACAAGAAATACTTTTTTTTCCTGCTCTTCATATGCATTACAGACAATGGAAATCACTGGTCTTGTCAATGAAAGCATATTGAAAGACATTCCACTGTCATACAAAGCAGAAATACTACAAATCTGCTGTTTGGAGCCCCAGTCCACAAGGTAAAGGCTAAACTGTACTTTTAGTGACTTATGTGATTTATTCAAATTCATATTAATCTTATACACTGAATGAACGGTCTGTATGAAAAATGAAAAATGTTGAAATACCACTCCTCTAAAGTCTCTTCCCTACCACCCCCCCCACAGAGATGGGGAATGACAATCCTCCAAGTTCAAAGCATCCTTGTGCTTTAGATTTTTTTTTAATTTCTAACAATAGATTGCTTTCTGAGGTTGACAAAGAATGGTTTCTGTCAAACCTTCAAAGCACATTCTTTTTGCACATTTGTAGCAAAGCTTCAAAGTTCCTTCACATTTTCCTCCTCTCCATTACCACCACTTACTGATGAAACATGATTATATTAAGGATTTTCAGTATTAATGCCATCTGTTTCTGGAGGAAGCCATTTGGAAAATGGATTCTAGATCTCAGTTCAAGAGCAGTAAAATAATTGATAAAATCTTGAAAATCTTCCTAATCTCCAGGTTGCTGAGGTGAAGGATTACTCAGAGAGAGGAACTCGGGTGCTATGAGCACAATACAGGGCTACACTCAGAAAGGCAGAAAGATGACACCTGAACTGAAGTGGGTGTCTCCTCCCAAGGGCAAGAGTAGGCAAGGCTGGCCACTGCATGCTGGAAGGCTTCTCATGATCTCCTACTTCTCCCTTCTGTATTTCTTCTTCTTCTTTTTTTAAACCCTTACTGTATATTGGCTCCAATGCAGAAGAGTGGTATGGGTAGGCAATGGGGGTCAAGTGACTTGCCCAGGGTCACACAGCTGGGAAGTGTCTGAGGCCAGATTTGAACCGAAGACCTCCGTCTCTAGGCCTGGCTCTCATTCCACTGAGCTTCTGCATTCCTTCTTGATACTGTTGCTTTTCTGCTAAGATTCTATCTGACCTGCTTCTCTTGAACACCTATCTTGCTAATGATGTCATAAGTTCCATCACACTAAAGGAAAAACCCATGAGCTCATATCTGGATTAAAATAGTAAATTCACTTTGGTTTCATAAGCTCTGAGCAGTGATGAATAAATGTCTAAGAGCAAAGTCATATTTCCCTGTTATTTCCTCCTGTGAAATCCTAGATCTTTCTTCCACAGATTCTTCTATGTATAATGCCCAATGTTTTCACTATAGAGTCATAATGAAGTACTGTTAGCACTAAGCATTGTCTATTTAAAGACTTCATCAGATCAGCAAGTTTCATCCATCCTAAGAAATATTCTATTTTTAATCTAAAGTTGACTTTGATGAGATAATATACCAAAAACATTGAATGTGTTCCTGTAAAGTTGTACATACCTCAGTTTTGAATGTGTTCCTGTAAAGTTGTACATACCTCAGTTTTTTTAAAAATGAGTCATTTATGTAGCTTGCTTTTAAAAAAGAATTCTATGGTAAATTTAAAATTAAAGAATTTTAGGATCATACATTCTCCAAGTTGTGAAGGTGCTTCAGAAGTCAGTTAGTCCAATCCATTAATTCCCTCTATAACAGTGATGGTAAACCTATGGCACAGATGTCAAAGATGGCTCACAGAATGCTCTGTGGACATGCAGCCACCTTCCCCCACCCAGTGTTTGTTATTAGAAAAGTAGAGGGACTTGGTCGGAGTTGCTCCCGTCTCCCTCTTACTTAAAGATATTTTTTCACATCCCCTGCCCCTCTGCCCAGCAGCCCAATGGGAACACTTTCTCCCTCCCCTGTGTGGGGTAAATTGGGGGTGGGGCAGCAGGGGCATGCCCAGAACCCAGTGGGGTTGGGGGAGGGCCACTCTAATCTCTAAAAGGTCCACCAGAGTTGGAGGGGTTATTGACATATGAAGATGTAAAACTGGAGAAATTCTGTATAAGGCAAACTGTTTAACTTTTCATCCCCTCCTGAATGGAATGTTTTGCTTTGAGACTCAATGAGTTCCCTCATCACCGGAAATGGTTAAGCAGATCACCCCTCTAGTAGAGACTGGACTAGATGATCTCAGAGGTACTCTCCCCAAACCCTCAATCAGATGGGTGGTTGGGTCCCCTGAAAGCAGATATTTTATGTCTGTATATTTGTTGTTGTTCAGTTGTTTTAGTCACATCCAAATCTTTGTGACAAAGAAGTAGTGGTTTGATATTTTCTTCTCCAGCTCATTTTACAGATGGGGTGAATAGGGTTAAGGGACTTGCCCAGGGCCACACACCTATAAAGTATCTGAAGCTAAATTTGAATTCAGGAAGATGAGTCCTAGCACTCTATACACATACACACTTTATAACATAAACATCTTAGAATAAGGAGATTAGACTAAATGATCTCTAGGGGTCTCCAGTTCTAAAGGCCTAGGTTATAAGACATTTTTCCTCTCTGAGTTTGTGTTCTCTAATTCTTCCCAGCCCTGACATTCTTTCATTCAAAGGTTCTAAAGGCCTTTCAAACTCTGACATATTTCTAACTTAAAATATGACTCTCATTTATTCCATCTGTAAAACATTTACTAAATATCTAGTAAGTTAGGCACTGTCCTAAGAGCTTGAGATATAAAGAAAAATTAAACCAGCCCTGCCCTCAAAGAGCTTAAAATTCTTTGTTAAAATTGTAAACTCCCTTTCTACTACTGGTCTTTAGGGTTCTACCCTCTATGGCCACACATGGTAAGCCCATTTCCTCTGCTCCAAGAGACTTCTCATATTTGAAGGCAGTACCATACCAAGACTTCTCTGATTCAGGCTAAATTATATCCCTAATTCCTTCAACTCATGTATATAAACCATTTGTATGGTCAAGTAAGTGGGAAAAGATGAGTGTGGAATAAAGAGGATAGCATCTATCTTATCTCACCAGAGGAGGGGTGTTGGTGGGGGATACACACTTTTTTAAAGCAGAATTTTATTTCCAAATAAAGAGCTACCTTTTCTCTTTCCCAACTTCCTACTGCTCATTGAGAAAGAAAAACAAAAGCTTTGGGGGATGCCCTCTAACTAAATTTTCTGGTAAACTAGAAGCCAGCTTTTAAGGGCAAAAATATTTTTTGTATATTTACCTTTTTGAGGGGTTGAGATGCTCAAGGGCATATAGCTAGTGGCAAAGTTAGCATTAAGAGAACTTTAAAAGTTTTTCAAAGAGCTGTTGTTTTCAGGAGACCAAGGTATGAACACCAGCTCTGCTACTTAGTAGCTTTAAGACATTGGGGGAATCCATCCCCTCTCTAAGTCTTACTTTCCCTTTTTTTAAAAAATATTTTCCCATAGTTACATGTTTCATGTTCTTACCTCTCCCCCACCCCCACCTCCCGTAGCCAACACACAATTCCACTGGGTTGTTACATGCAAAATTGATTAAGACCTAATTCCATATTATTGATCGTTGGACTAGAGTTATTGTTTAACATCTACATCTGCAATAATATCCCCATCAGCCCATGTATTCAAGTAGTTGTTTTCCTTCTGTGTTTCTGCTCCTGTCACAGTTCTTCCTCTGAATGTGGATAGTGTTCTTTCTCATAAGTCCCTCTGCCTTGCTCTAGATCTTATTTTCCCATTTTGAAAAAGGGGTACAACTATCTTTGCATTATATTCCTTGGAAAGTTGGAAACAACTTTGTAAACTGATCCAAGTTCTAGTTTTTTGACTGGTCTCACTTTTTCAAAAAAGGCAAATAAGCACCTCCCAAGTCACCTGTGTTATAAATCCAAATGTTCAGATACTGGATGTGCTTACAGCAAAACTTGATCACATGTTAGTGCTTTCCATGATGGAAAGGCTGAAGACAGCTTGTCAGAGAAGATACTGCTGGATTGTGACTGCAAGTCAATTAGAAATAATGTTACCACTCATGTTTACAGTGCTCTATAGGTTACAAAGGACTCTCCCATCCATGAGCTCAGCTGGTTCTTAGATCAACTTTGTCATAAAGGCTGTGCAGGGGGTATCTCCATTTTTACTAATGAGACATCTACAACTTAGAGAGAAGAAAGAGCTTGTCAAAGGTCACATAATGTATCACAGGCAGATCTATGACTAGATCTCAAGTCTTCTGATTCTAAGCCCAAAGTTCTATTCTAGTCTGCTGCCTTTATACATTACAATATTTACAAAATGTATTTGGAAAATTGTCTCATCATTGGTGGTAGTTGATGCTGGTTTCTCAGAAAGAAAGCTCTGCCACATCCTACCAAACTGGGAAGACTGAGGATGGGCCCAGGGATGAACCATCATTAAAGGATTAACTTTGCTAAATTCAGAGAGGCTCAGAGATATGGTTATGAGATTTTTTTTTCTTTCTTTTTTTTGGTAGGGAAGGAGAGAGAAAAGAGGGACAAACTCATGAAATTGCCAACTGAAGTACGGAGTAGTTACCTTTTTTTTCCTCTCATGGAAGGGAGGGTCCACTTGGATGAGATTACAGATCTTTGAAGTGCTGACATAGTTACAAATTATATTAGTATGTGGTGAGAACAAATGACCAAAGTCATGGGTATAAGGGAGGTAGTAGAAAGGGAAGGAGCTTATGCTAGGCCTTCTCCCACCCTCCATAAGCTTGAAGAGACAATACAGTATAGTGACAAGAACACTAGACTTGGATTCAAACTCTTAAACATTGCATAACCCTCAGCTAATCAAAATCTCTTTGGGCCATGGTTTCCTTCTCTGTAAAATCAGAGGGCTGGATTACATGATTTCTAAGGTCCTTTCAGGTTCACATTCTTTGGTCACTGGAAGATATAAAACAAATGATCTTTTCCTTGGAATCAATCAAGAAATCAATCATAGAAGAATTAATCTGATGGGAAGGGAGAGGAGCTTCCCAGGCAGTCACAGGGCTCTTTTTCTTGCTCTAGGCATTAAATTTGAACATTGCTCAGAACATATATAATCCAGAGCTGAGATCTTGAGACAATAGGTGGTCCTTTTCTCTACATGGATAATAATGTCAAAAACAATTCTCACTGTGGATACAATCAGACCTCAGGCCTCTAGGAATGAAGTGCTCTAATGGATATGAGTTTCTCAGGGACTCGAGGTTCTACTCTTTTGATCATTAATTTTTTTTAAAGATTATTTAAACATGTGGGATGAAAATCCTTCTAAAATGGAGTTTATAGTAATACAGGGATGCTTTACTCAAATGGGAAAGGCTGCCCTCTCCAGAGCATGAGCCTAGCAAAACAAATCAGTCAGAACAATTGAAAAGATTAGTTTAAAACATTCTCATCTCTTAAGGGGTCTATGCTGTTATTAATAACAATAATGGTCTTTTCTTCCAGCCCTCTGATGTCCCATCATAGCACTGGAGGTGACCCATGGTTCTAAAAGTCTGTTATAACAAGATAATACCAAATAACAGCTGGAAAGGTAAGGAATACCCTGGCAGACATATCACACAAGAGGAATTCCAAGCAAGGTCTTTCAGATACTACATTCAGAAAGCAGTACATTGGAAAGACAGATGGATTTGGAGTCAGAGGATCAGAATTCAAATCCTGGCTCTGCCACTTACTATCTGTGTGATCATAACCAGGTCATTTAGCCTCCTGAAATCCCAGTTTCTTCAACTATAAACAGATGCGGTTTGGAATAGATGATCTCCAAGATCATTTCCTCTTCTACATCTATGATGCCAAGGTCTAAGGCAGCATTGGCAAAGGTTTTCAAGTCTGTGTGCTCAAAGTGCAACTTCAAGCTGCCTGTGAGTTCCCCACATTACCCCAGAGAGTGGAGGGAGGGAGTGCTCACTTTGGGCAGCTGGACAAACGGGCAGAGCATACAAATAATGTCCTTGGACACTGGAGAAAAAGGGGAACAGAGCAGCTCCCACCTCCACCTGCCCAATCCTCCCCCCACCGCCAGCTGGGAATGGAGGTATTGTATAGCAAGGGAAGGAGTATTTACAATGATGAAATAACATTCTTAAATTATAAACAATTAATAATAATTATGACGAGAATAACTTACATTTATCTAGCATTCTGAAGTATGGGGGGGCTCTTCCCCCCTACAATGTGTGATTCTAATCTTCTGGGCTTTGGAGTGGTATGGTTTTTAAAAAATAGATTTTCCTATTTTCTTTCTTGTTGGGTCACACCATATCTTCCTGCAATAATCTCCATTCTCTTCCCTTCTAATCTGCTATGGTCTGGAAGACCATTATAACAAAACATGTTTGCATGAAGTATAAAACAAGATCAATAAATTGTCTCTGAATGAGAGCCTGAGAGGTTCCCTTATGTATGAAGCATATATTTTTACTGAATGGGCTTTCTTCTAGATCAGGTTCTGAAGGCTCATGGTTTTTGGTTTTAATTTAGAATCCATAGATTTACAGAGTGTTCCAGAAGGAAGAGATTTAAGAGATGACCCAATTCATCTCCATCATTTTATAGATAAAAAACAGAGATCTACAGAAAATGACTCATTTGCCCAAAGGTCATATAGCTGGCTAGTAACAAAGTAGGGCCTTGAACCCAGATCTCCTGACTCTTAAGTCTGATGCCCTTTCCCACAATACCACATTATTTTCCAGTTAACTAAAGTCAAACAGACTCAGCTCCATACACAATTGCATAAATTTAGTTCCTCAAATTAATAGCTATTATATTGAAATTGTTTCTTAAATGAATTAGGGGGGAAATTGGAAGTTAAAATAAAATTTTAGTGAGTCTGCTGCTTGGAACCTCCAGTTTATGTTTTCTGTTTAGCCACTTCTCTTTGAGAAACAGAATCGTCAGCCTCTGGAAGCATTGGCTACCCACTCAAGAGAACAAGCAACATATCTGATTTGTCAGCCAAAAGTAAAATGAATCTGGTGATTTTAAAAATGATCATTCAGATGTCTGATTCTGACTCATTATAATGACACCCATTTATCCAAGAAAATTCCAAAGGATCCATGATGGAAAATGTTATCCACCTTCAGAGAGGATTAATGAACTCCGAATGCAGACTGAAGCATTTTTTTAACTTTAAAATTTTTTATTCGGGTTTTTTTTTTTTGGTCTATGTTTTCTTTTGTGACATGGCCAATAAAGAAATATGTTTTATATGACTTAATATGTATAATCAATATCAAATTGTTTGCCTTCTCAAGGAGAAGAGAAAAGGAACAAATTTGGAATTCAAAATTTTTAAAAATAATATTAAAAAATTTTTGCATGTAAATTGGGAAATGTCTAACAAAATAAATAAAAATATATTTTAAGGGGCAGCTGGGTAGCTCAGTGGAGTGAGAGTCAGGCCTAGAGACAGGAGGTCCTAGGTTCAAACCCGGCCTCAGCCACTTCCCAGCTGTGTGACCCTGGGCAAGTCACTTGACCCCCATTGCC
>NC_058132.1:94211138-94283781 GCF_016433145.1 Gracilinanus agilis
GGGGGGGGAAGGAAAGCCAGCTTAGTATAGATTCTAGTAAGTTCTATGGATCCAGCAACAGACTTTATGTCTGTCATCTGAGGATGAACCTAGCAAAAGGTGAAAGGACCAACAGGTATGAATTTTTCAGTCACAGCTATATACGAACACCCACATTCTAAGGTTGAGAGTGGTTGGTTGGGATTTATATTGGTGGAGGAAATATACAGATGAAAAAGACATACTAATCTAAGTATTACATTACAATTCCTTCTAGTTCACAAATGTCTCTTTTAGGTAAAGCATTGATCCTGAGTTTTCAAAGGCAATGTCAACTGAGCATAAGCTCTGGAAGTTCTTACACCAAAGCTGAAGACTTGCAGTATAGGTCCAGTGTATTTATCATCTAAGCACCAGACTTGCTAAATCTGGAGAAATTTTTCACCAGGAGGCCAGCAGAGAAGGGTCCTAGCAATTCTTAAGTATCATCTACTAAAATGTAAAAGGGCTATAATCTCTATCACTGTAGGGAACATCCAAATCAAGGAGACTATTTTTCTACTGAAGTCTTTTTTTTTTTTTTTTTTTTTTATCCTGGGACTCCATTCTAGGAGCATAGGGCCACATCCAGTAGGCAATGGGTCGCTCAGGGTCACCCAGCTGGGAAGTGTCTGAGCCCGGATTTGAACCTAGGACCTTTCGTCTCTAGGCCTGGCTCTCAATCCACTGAGCTAGCCCAGCTGCCCCTACTTTAGGTTACAGTTTCTTTAGCAGATGTAGTTTTTACAGGGTGGGGCTGCTAGCCCCACGCCCAACCCTCCTCCTTTTTCATCAGGGCTAGGGACCTTCCTTAGCCCAGGAGTGGTACTTCTACTGAAGTACAGAAGAATAATTAATAAAAAAAATAATTTGATGATGATGATGGTTACTTAAAAAGCTAAATTTGTTTGAAATAACTGGCAATCTGTTTGGATAGGTGGGCCCCTTTCTTCTGTCATCCTTCCCCATGCATCCCATCCAGAGCTGTCAACTTGATTAAAGGGAAGATGGTCTCCTGTTAGGATGAAGTACCTGCAAACCATTTTCTTCCCCATCCCCCTGAAAAGCCCACACAGTCAATCCTCTCCAGAGGACTAAAGACAAGGAGAAGGAAAACAGTATTTACTGAAAGCCGCCGACGAAGCTTGGTAAGTTCGGTTCTCAGTCCCAGTGTCCACCGGGAGGTGGAAGGTACCTTCAGTGGCACAGGACGATGAGGTCTGGGGCCAGGCCTGTTTCATCAGCAGCGTGGCTTAAGTGGAGACACAAGAGAGGCATTAGGCAGAAGCCATCATACATCATACAGCATCCCCAGTTGGAGAATTTAAATCCCTACCTTCTCCCACCCCCACCCCTATTTCAAAAGCATCTTGTTGAATGAGAATCCTATCAGAATTTCCTTGGAGTAGGAGCTTCCTAATTCAATGAAATAAAGACTGGAACACTGAGATAAAACTTACCATCATGGGGTGGGCTTGTACATTTAGCTAGGAAGGAAGAAAATATGCCCCTGGTATATTCTTTAGAACCATTATCTATCTATCACTACCTAGTACTTAGATAATATCACTAATTTAAGCCCCAACTAAGTTGATGACTTGCTATCTAAATATACTGTGTGTACTGTGATCCACATCATTTACTCTTCCCTATACCTTGAAAGTCCTCTTTATTAACTGCAGCTGAAATTCTCTCTATTCTTTATGACTTAGCTTCAATGTTACTCCTTCCAGGAAACTTCCTCCTTTAATCTTTGACTCCTAACCATCCAACTAACTAGAAATTACTTGGTCCACTTTATTTATATCTCTTTTGTGCACTTATGTTCTATTAAAGTTACTTTTACAGTTCTATTACAAGTTACACATGTACTTGTGTACATGTCATTAATAATAACAATAATGCTCTCATATTTATATGGGGTTTTAAGGTTTACAAAGTAAACAACAATTCTGTGAGGTGGGCAGTGCAATTATTATTACTATCCCCATTCTATAGGTTAGGAAACAGATTTAGAGAAGGAAAGTGACTTATTCAGGGTCATTTAACTAGTATTTGAGTCAAGACAGACTCTCAAGCATCCTTGCCTTTAAGTTCAGTACTATTTATATGACATCCCACTGTTCCCAATTATCAATGAGGTTCTTGAAGGCAGGGATCATGTTTTATCTCCTGAGCACAAAGCCCTGTAGAGAGCAGGCACTTAACACAAACTTACTAAGCTAGAATGTACTGAAAGGTGGATATGTTGTGTGTAGGTAACAATATGCAACAGATCCAAGCATCTGAACGTGTATTAGAACAAACCACAAGATCATAGAGCTGAAAGATACTTAGAAAAATCATTCAGTCCAAACCCCTCATTTTTCAGATAAAGGAACTGAGACTCATACCACTCTAGAAAAGGGAAAATGACTTGCCCATGGACACATAACTGGTTAAAGGTAGAGCTGGGAGTAATAATAATAGTTATATTATTTATATAGTGTAGAACCTTGTTCTTCTGATTCCTAGTTTAGGGCTCTTTCCACTACATGCCAATCAATCAAAGGATCTCAGAATTGGAAAGTACATCAAGTCATCTAGTCCAATACAAGAATTCTTTCTACTATGATCAATCACACTCTGAATAAAATGGGTTCCCTTTGGGGATGAATAGTCTTTTTGAGAGCACAAGGATACTTAATAGAAGACTCCCATACAGTAGCACATGAAAAGATTTATAATTCCAGACAGTTCTCTTCAAAATGCTTTTAGATGACATACTAAGACCTGAAAAAAGTACATGAACCTTATGACATTTGCCATCAGAGACCTTTTCAATAAGTTATACCCAGTGAAGAATTCTCTCACATCATCAGATTTACTTCTTTCTGTGGCAAGATTTAGTTCACTTAAATAAACTAGATCTCTAGTCCACTCATAAATAGATCTAGTCTGCTCACCTCAACTCCTCTGTTCTCTACCTCTCTAAATCCAGCCTATTTATCTCTCAATGGACTTATCTTACTAGAACCCATGTGCTGATTTCATCAACTGGTCCCCTCATCTTACTAAGTCCAATCTGTTCCCCTCATAACATGGCAGAGTGGGGAAAGGGCTGAGTTTGGAATCAGAAGATCAAGCTTTGATTCTCAAGTCAGCTAGTTAATTAGTACACGGAAATTAAGTAACCTGGATGATATTGGGCAAATCATAGAAACTCTGCTTAAAGTCAGCCTCCTCATCTGGAAAGTGAGGGAGATGGATTAGACATCTCTCAAGTCCCTCCTAGTTCTAAACTTAGGAATCTATTAACTTTCCTGAATAAATCTAGACTACTAACATCACTAAATCTAGTCCTATCATCTCCCTGTATGTTACTCCCTTGCTGAGCCAAACCTAGCCCCTCCCCAATACAATCCATTTATAATTCCTTCTAATGAGCTCACCTGGAACCCCCCAGTCCCTTCGGATTGCCAGAACCCATCCCTTTATCTTAGAAGACCTAGTCCCTTTACTTGGAGAGATCTATCTTGTTTATTTTGGCTAAATCTAGTCTTTCCCCATAGACCAGTTTCTTCATTAACCTAAATCCAATCTGACCTTAGTTTCCTTACCTTAATAGATAATCACCTAGCAAGTCCTTTTACTTATTCAAGATGTAGTCCACTGAAATAATTTTACTTAGTCCACTTGCCTAGTTGGAATTAGTACATTTATCTGGGTAGATCTTGTTTGTTTATCTAGCTATCATCTATCTTTCATAGTCTCCCTATCTAAATATACTATGATTCAACACTGAATTGCCTGAGAAAGATTCCAACTAAAGTTTTCAGAGGATATATAGGGGCAGGGCTGGGCAGGCAAAGCAAGGACCAGGATTTCAGACTATGGGGATCTAGCTAGCTAAATATCCGAGGTTAGAGTGTACAATGAGTTTATAAATACAAGATGCCCAGTGAAAAAAGAACTTTTGAGTTCAAGCAGTGGTTCCCAAACTTTTTTGGCCTACTGCCCCCTTTCCAGAAAAAATATTACTTAGCACCCCCTGGAAATTATGAAACTATTTGTTGAATTCTGAATAGAATGTAATACAAAAAAAGTGTGACCATCACTGTCCCCCTGGATCGCTGCAACACCTACTAGGGGTCAGTAGCGTCCACTTTGGGAATCACTGAGTTCAAGGAATCAGGTATGGTTGGAAGTTAGTTGAGCAAGTCTTGATGGTCCTAGAGTGGCAGGGTCAAAGAGACGGACAAACAAATAGGAACACTGAGGACCAAGGATGATGCACAATACTGATCTCTTTATAGAGATGATCGACTCAAGACACACAATGAGATGTACATTTTTTGACATTGCCATTGGAGAAATCTGTTTTGCTTGATTATGTATACTTGTATATAAACAAGGAGTTTTCTTTTTCTTAATAAAGGAAGCAGGTAGAAGGGAGAGAAAATAATAATTGAAAAAAATTAATCTAAAAACAAAAGAAGTTGCTTAAAAATTAAGGTTTATGTGCATAACTATGTTAAGATGGGACTCAAGCCTTTAGGATATATTTAGAATCTATTGGCAGCATCACCTTCCTATTACTTAGTCTGACAGAGAAGGAGAGAAGTGAAAGATAGGACCACAAGTGGCCACCATTATAGAACTATTGGGCAAGGGTTCAAAGTTCTATCTACTGATTGCTCTTTTACCAATTTAAACACATTTATAGATGTAAACTGTATACTCCAGGGATATTAGGGACACCAAGTTGCATCTCTAATCTTTTTATGTGAAGAAATTACCAGAATAACTCCTTGAGTGACATAAGAATCAGAGGAAGATCCAAGATGATAAATGTCTTAAGGTCCTTTCTGGACTAATAGGTCTGATTTGAGAGGTGATTCCAAAACAGCTCTCTGTTGATCTATATCAGTGATTCCCAAACTGGGCGCTACCGCCCCCTGGTGGGTGCTGCAGCGATCAGGGGGGTGGTGATGGCCACAGGTGCATTTATCTTTTCTATTAATTGCTATTAAATTTTTTAAAAAAATTAATTTCCAGGGGCAGCTGGGTAGCTCAGTGGAGTGAGAGTCAGGCCTGGAGACAGGAGGTCCTAGGTTCAAACCCGGCCTCAGCCACTTCCAGCTGTGTGACCTTGGGCAGGTCACTTGACCCCCATTGCCCACCCTTGCCACTCTTCCACCTATGAGAAAATACACCGAAGTACAAGGGTTTTTAAAAAAATTAATTTCCAGGGGGCTAAGTAATATTTTTTCTGGCAAGGGGGCCAAAAAAGTTTGGGAACCACTGATCTATATCATCCTAGGAAGAGAGGATTAAGAGAGGAAATCTGAGAAGAGAAGTGGATACATTTCAAGGAAGTAAAAGCCTTCTGTACTGGTCAGTGGGACCTTGTTTTTAAGTAGCCTTGACCTCCATCTTCAATAGTCCAAACAAGTATGGGAACCATCTAAAAGGTTATAAATCAGATAGTCCCATCATGGATGCTTAGGCTGACTGAAGCCCCAGTGTTGGTTTAAGGAAGAAGTGGGGAATGTTTGCAGTCATCACAAAAGGTTGAAGATTCAAAGAGGAAGTGTGCTCAGCTAAGGATATTCCCTATGGCCAGCTGCCTTCTGATTCAATACTGAAGCCTGAATCTCAGCTCAAAAACAGATTCTCACCTCTATTTTAATCCTTCAGATATTAGCAGTCAAGAAAACCTGGTACTGATTCCATTGTGGCCTTTTGGTTTACACTTGAATGGATCCCAATTCAGACCCTACCTATTTTTCCCAGGGAGAACTACCCTTTCCATAGCAGGATATGGCAGGATTGTGAGGAAAATGAGGTGAACCGGAGAAATTAATTTCTTAAGAAGAACACAGACCCACCATCTAGGTCATTTTCAATTTTGTGGCAAATCACAATGTTGAGGTCATGAGATATTTTTAGGTGAACAAACCGGAACCAAAAGCCTGACTAAGGCATTCTATCTTCGAATCCTTCAAAGGTTAAAACTTGACTAAGGAAAACCAAAGTTACAGTTACATACTGTTAGACTGCCATGATCTCTGAACCAGGTTTATCTTCAGAAAACTGAAAGTTGAAAGACTCTGTTAGACTATAAGCTCCAGGAGGTCAGAGTCATGTCTTATCCAGTCTGTGAATCTTTCCGCCTAGCACTAGCATAATACTCTTCCGAGAAGTAGATGCTTAGTAATGGTTACCAGGGAACACTAAGAAAGTATAGTCGATGATGCAAAATTCTACTCCCCTATGAAGAGGTCTGACCTGGATATTTCCTTCCTTCCTATGTAGTCACAAGTTGACCTCCGGAGTATAATGGGCCAGATTAAACATCAGTCCAGAAGCCCTGGATCTCTCTACTCTGACCTGTCTATAGGAATTTTCAGAAAAGAGGGAAGCCAATCTTTGTTATCAGCAGTTGCTACCTTCCTGTTCTAAAGTTTGAGTGCCTTGCCTCACTATTGATGCTAACACAAAGGCTGTAATTAGGCTTACCTCCTCTTCAATGGCATTACAGTGACATGTTGGGATTAAAGTGGTTATGTTAGAGTGTTTGACCAGTGTTTAGCATAGTGTCTAAAGCAGTGGTTCCCAATCTTTTTTGGCCTACCGCCCCCTTTCCAGAAAAAATATTACTTAGAGCCCCCTGGAAATTATGAAACTATTGAACTCAGAATAGAATGTAATACAAAAAAAGTGTGGCCATCATCACCCCCCTGGATCACTGCAGCACCCACCAGGGGGGTGGTGGCACCCACTTTGGGAATCACTGGTCTAAAGTAAATGCTTAATGATTTATATTCATTAACTTGAGAGAACATTCATATTTTGGTAGTTCTCTTGCAGAAAGACAGGGTTCGAGCTGGAGAGAAAGGCTGTGAACTTTGGGGTAAAGGAAGGAGAATGGGGATCAGTAGATAACTGCCATGAGGAAAAGATAAGTATGCTATAGCTGAACGCAGTAAAGCCAAAGGAGAAGAGGCTGAATGACAGAAACAAAAGGAGGGTGTGGAAGTGATGCTAGGGAACAAGGAGTATGCCTAATCCTCTATCACAGCCAGTGGGAGGCGACATAAAAGAAGGAATATCCAGTACATGAAAGATGGGTTTCCATAAGTGCCAGAAGACTGAAGAAGAATAAGAGCAAGATGTCCAAGATGAAAGAAAATGTATTAACTCAGAGGCCACTTAAGCTAACCTCTTTATCTTATAGAGAAGGAATTGAGGTTCAGAAAGGCTAAAAAACTACCAAGAATCACAGTGCTGAGGCAGGATATGAACCCAGGTTTTCCTAACAATACAAGTCTAGCACTGTTATACCATCAATGGTTTTCCCTTAGATAGATGTGACTGTGCATCATTGGAAATGTAGGAGTAAGAAATAGAAGTTGGTGCTATGGCAGAGGTCTAGGGTAGATCATGTGGAACATCTAGAGCACAGATTTTTTTTTTAACCTAGAGTCCTTTTATAAATTTCAGAGATTCTGTGAACTTAAGTGAGAAAATAAATTATATCTTTATTTTCCTAACTTATGGCTTCCTTTATCATCCTATATATTTTATTTTATGAAATTAAAAGCATGATTCTGAAAAAGGGCCCATCCATAGGTTTCAACTGACTGCCAAAGGAATCCATGACACAAAGGTTAAGATCTTCTGATCTAGGGTAATGAACAGAATAGTCCATGCTAGACCAAAAACTAAAAAGAGACATGAAGCTTGAGGCTAAAGACACAAGACCATGTAAGTGTCAAAGGAAAATGTTGTTTACAAGCATCTTCAGAAAGCCTAACTAGAGACGCTTCCATATAGGAGTTGAGAAGCAAATTCATGGGTTATAAAATATCCAGCAGTGAGGCTAGGTTTTGCTGATGTTGCTAAGTTTTCTAGAATACTAATTCTTCCTTGAAACTGGTTTAGAAGGCTTTTGCTTTGGCCCTGGGGCTATCACCTTTAATAATTTTTTAAAACTTCATTGATCTCCAAAATGGGTACATGATTTAGACATAAAGGGTAATACCATAAGCAGATTAGGGAAGCATGAATAATTTACCTGTCAGATTTGAGGATAAGGGAAGAATTTATGGCCAAACAATAAAAAGCATTATAGGATATAAAATAGATATGTTTGATTACATTAAATTAAAAAGGTTCTGTACAAAGCCAATACAGCAAAGATTAGAAGCAATTCATTAAAACTGTGTGTGTGTGGGGGGGTTAATATCAAGTTTTTCTGATAAAGGCCTCACTTCTCAAATATATATAGAAAACCGAGTCAAATTATAAGAATATTGGTGAAAAGGCAGTTTTCAGATGAAGAAATCAAAGCTATCATTAGTCATATAAAAACGCTCCAAATTACTCCTTATTACAGAAATTATATTAAAATAACTCTGAGGTACTATCTCACACTTATCAGATTAGCTAATATGACAGAAAAGAAAAATAATAAATGACGGATGAGATGTGGGAAAAAGGACACTGATGTACTGTTCATGGAGTTGTGAACTGATCCAACCATGCTGGTTGGAAAACTTTGGAACTATTCCCAAAGGCTATAAAAGAATGCATACCCTTTGATCCAACAATACTACTGCTACTAGGTTTGAATCCCAGAGACTTTTTAAGAAGGAAAAGGACCTATACATATACCAAAAGATTTAGAATAGTTCCTTTTGTGGTGGCAAAGGCTTGGAAGTTGAGAGGATGTATATTATTATAATGGAATACTATTGGGCTATAACAAATGACAAGCAGGACGCTTTCAGAAAAAACATGGAAAAACTTCCATGAATTGATGCAAAGTGAAGTGAGCAGAATCAGGAGAACATTGTACATAATAGCAATATTATAACAGTGACTGTGAATGACTTAGCTAGTCTCAGTAATACAAAGATTCAAGCCCATTCCAAAGGACTAATGACAAAAAATGTTATCTGCCTCCTAAGAAAGATCTGATTAAGTTTGAATGCACATCAATGCATACTATTTTTTTACCTTCTTAATTTTTTTTCATGTGTTTTCTTTCACAATATGATTACTATGGAAATATATTTTAAATGATTACACATGTATAACCTATATCAAATTGCTTGCCCTCGCAAGGAGGAGAGAATAGGAGGGAAGGGAGAAAGAGAATTTGAAACTCGAAAATTGTTTTAAATTAATGTTAAAAATTATTTTTATAATTAATTAGAAAAAATAATTTAAAAAACTCATTGATCTCTAAAGTATCAAACTTCCTAACCTTCTTCAGTCCTTTGCTTGCTTAGCTCCCTGGGTCCAAAGAACTACCATACTCAATCCTCAATTATGTGTCTACTTTCTTGTACTGTGTTATTTAGAATTTCTGGGGTTCTATTTAGAAGTATTAAGCCTCAAGATATGTAGATATATGACAACTTCCTGTGGACATGTGGGGGACTTTGAGACTACATTTTTCCATGGTCCAACGGGTTTCCTGTTTTGGATGATATCTTTAAGGTAAAACCTGGCTTTAAATATAGGGAAGTCAGTTGGACTTCCTCTTTGCTACCTGAGCTCGCTCCCTGGGAACGTAGAGGAGTAGGGAAGGTACGAAATGTAATGGCGGAGGCGGGATTTTAAAATAGTCAGGCGTGGTCTTATATATTTTACCAACATGGCTATGGTAATTAAAATATTACTTTTCCTCATAATATCAGCCTTTATCATTTTTAATTGCTACAGTACCACTATTAGAGCTAAAGGTACTCCTTCTCTCTCCCTTTTCTCTTTTGCTTCCACATACTCCAGACCACAAGAGTATATTTTCTAAGATTTAGTTACAAAGGTTGTTAGAAGGAAAGCATTTTTTAAAACTCCACAGTCCATGCTAAATGGCACTTAAACTTCATACCTAACTTTTAAATGAAGTTCCCTTGGTTCATGGCTATCCACAGGATCCTTGATTTATAGGCAGAACAATAGTGACTGACCCTCATTGTCACAAGTGGAGAATGACTCTTTCACCTCAGAATGCTCCCATGCTTCTTTTGTGATTCACCTACTTAGGTATCCTAGACTGAACTAATTGGCTATTCTATAATTTCAGGTGCTCTCTTATCTAATTAGGAAGTCTTCTGATTGCATGGTAGATTTAGGGGTGAGCCTAAATAAATAAATCTAAAAATAACATCTCCTGTACTAGAAAAACTAGCAATAGCAGTTAGAGAAGAAAAAGAAATTGAAGGTATTATTAAAATAGGCAATGAGGAGACTAAGCTATCACTCTTTGCAAGATGATATGATGGTCTACTTAAAAAATCCTAGAGAAAAAAGCTAGTAGAAATAATCAACAATTTTAGCAAAGTTGCAGGATACAAAATAAATGCACATAAATCATCAGCATTTCTATATATTTCCAACAGCAAGAGATAGAAAGAGAAACACCATTTAAAATCACCCTAGACAATATAAAATACTTAGGAATCTATCTACCAAAACAAACAGGAATTATACGAACACAACTACAAAACACTTTCCAAACAATTGGAAAAACATTGATTGCTCGTGGGTAGGACGAGCTAACATAATAAAAATGACCATTCTACCCAAATTAATTTACCTATTCAGTGTCATACCTATCAAACTACCAAAAAACTTTTTTACTGAATTAGAAAAAACTATAACTAAGTTCATTCAGAAGAACAAAAGATCAAGCATATCAAGGGAAATAATGAAAAAAAAAAGTGAAGGAAGGTGGCCTAGCAGTACCAGATATTAAAATATACTATAAAGCAGCGGTCATCAAAACGATATGGTACTGGCTAAGAGACAGAAGGGAGGATCAGTGGAATAGATTTGGGGTAAGTGACGTCAGCAAGACTGTCTATGATAAACCCAAAGAGCCCAACTTTTGGGGCAAAAATCCACTATTTGACAAAAACTGCTGGGAAAATTGGAAAACAACATGGGAGAGACTAGGTTTAGATCAACATCTCACATCCTACACCAAGATAAATTTTGAATGGGTCAATGACTTGAATATAAAGAAGGAAACTATAAGTAAATTAAGTGAACACAGAATAGTATACTTGTCAGATCTATGGGAAAGGGAACATTTTAAAAACAAGCAAGAGTTAGAAAAAATTACAAAATGTAAAATAAATAATTTTGATTATATTAAATTAAAAAGGTTTTGTACAAACATAAACAATGCAACCAAAATCAGAAGGGAAACCACAAATTGGGAAAAAGTCTTTATAACAAAAAACTCTGACAGAGGTCTAATTACTCAAATATACAAGGAGCTAAATCAATTGTATAAAAAATCAAGCCATTCCCCAATTGATAAATGAGCAAGAGACATGAATAGGCAATTTTCAGATAAAGAAATCAAAACTATCAATAAGTACATGAGAAAGTGTTCTAAATCTCTAATAATTAGAGAAATGCAAATCAAAACAACTCTGAGGTACCACCTCACACCTAGCAGATTGGCTAAAATGATAGCAGGTGAGAGTAATAAATGTTGGAGGGGATGTGGCAAAATTGGGACATTAATGCATTGCTGGTGGAATTGTGAACTGATCCAACCACTCTGGATAGCAATTTGGAACTATGCCCGAAGAACTCTAAAAGACTGCCTGCCCTTTGATCCAGCCATACCATTGCTGGGTTTATACCCCAAAGAGATCATAGATAAAAAGACTTGTACAAAAATATGTATAGCTGTGCTTTCTGTGGTGGCAAAAAACTGGAAAAGGAGGGTATATCCTTCAATTGGGGAATGGCTGAACAAATTGTGGTATATGCTGGTGATGGAATACTATTGTGCTCAAAGGAATAATGAACTGGAGGAATTCCATGTGAACTGGAAAGACCTCTAGGAATTGATGCAGAGTGAAAGGAGCAAGGCCAGAAGAACATTGTACACAAGAGACTGATACACTGTGGCACAATCAAATGTAATGGACTTCTGTACTAGCAGCAATGCAATGACCTAGGACAATTCTGAGGGATTTATGGAAAAGAACATTACCCACATTCAGAGGAAGAATTACAGGAGTGGAAACAGAAGAAAAACAACTGCTTGAACACATGAGTTGATGCGAAAATGATTGGGGATGTAGACTGGAAATGACCACACCAATGCAACTATCAATAACATATAAATAAGTCTTGATTGATGACACATGTTAAAACCAGTGGAAATGTGAGTTGGCTATGGGGAGGGGGGTGAAGGGGAAAGTAAAAACATGAATCATGAAACCATGGGAAATTTTTCTAAAAAAATAAAATATTTAAATAAAATAAAATAAAATAAAATAAAAAATAAAAATAACATCTCCTTAATTATCTGCAATCTAAATTCACCTTCCCTAGATGGGAAAGTCAAGAAAGTGCCAACCAATAACAGAGTGGTTGTTCTCATTACCTCAAAAATAGAATTCAACAAAGAGGAGTAAAACCTAGCTTTGTTTACAGAGTGGCCAGATGTTTTCTTTTATGCCAAGATCCTCCCCCTACTCATCTAAGATTTTTAATGAGCCATCCAGACAAACCTATCAGATATGGGTCTAGTTTTCTGGGTCCCTGAGAGAGCAAATTGTGGTGGGGGACCCCTACACTCTTTTCTATTCATCTGTGGGTGGCAGGAAAGAGTTGAAAGACTGATCTGATCAGGTCAAATTGCTAGGACAGCAACTATAGATAAAAACTAATTAGACTTATGTTGGAAAGTGTGGTTCTCAGGCTTTAGTTATCTCTAATAGTGAATGAGAGCTACAAGTCTCCTCACAACTTTATGAGTACAAAGAAACCCCAAAACACAAAAGATGATTGAGAACAGATTTTTTTGCCTTCCAGGGCCCTCATCCTGGTTGCAGGCTGAGTTTCCTGCTGTGAAATGGCAGAATCCTTGGTAGGCTACAAGAAGTAAATACCAATTAATTAAATACCCTGAAGGATTTGAAAGTGTTCTCTGGCTTAAATACTTGGGACCATTCATCCTAATGCACCTAATGTATCCAAAAAAGTATTAACTACTAGCTCTAAATATCAGACCCATGCTCTGACAATATATTGGCCCAGATATTCTCAAAGGGCCCAGCTGTGAGAATCTCAGATCAGAGGCAAATAGCGTTGAACATGGAGATTTGAAACAGAAAGCAAAACTGGGTCATGACCAAGGAAGAATAGTCAAAAGGAAACCAAGAGGCCAGGAGGTATTCAAAAGGGCATATTGAAAGGATTGCTAAAGGTGCTTCTGAGAATGAAGGTTATTTTTGACTTTCCAGAGCAACTATAATATTTGGAATGACAAAGACCAGACTAATATCTCCAGGATCTGATATCTCCTGTCCCCTATGGCCTCTGTTGACCATGCAATGGGGCCTTCCCAACTCTTCATTTCACTAAGAAAAAAAAATTGAGTCAAAAACCCATTATGCCTTTGGAAATTTAAAATAAAAAGCCGCTAAGTTAAGGGTATAGGTAGGAGGACAATGACACTGTCCTCTATTGCCAACATGATAAAACGAACTCTTTTTTCTTGGCATTCAAGTGTCTCTATGACTTAATTCCAACCATTCTATATATTTTCTATTAAATTCCTTTTCTGTATATACTATTTCATAATATTCTATAACTTCTTTTCTGTATGTACCCTATTCTGAAATTGATCAAACTAGAATAGAGTGTGGTATAGTGGAAATGGCAATAAACATGATGTCACTAAGCCCAGAGTTCAAATCCCAGCTCTACCAATTAATGTGTGACCTTGGGCAACTGATTTAATTTCTTGGGCTTTATTTTCCTCATCTATAGAATAAGGAGGCTAGAACAGATGATCTCTAAAATTCCCTGTACCTCTAGTTCTAGTAAACCTATGAATACTCACTGTTTCCTAATCTTATCATACTGCTTCCCACTTTGTGCATTTGTATAGGTTGACCTTTGTGCCTAAAATGTAGTTCTGATCCTCATTCTACCTGTGGAAACTCTGCCTAGCTCAGACTTTAGCTAGGAAGCCTTTTCCTAATCAAAACTGAAAATGTCATCTCCCCTACTCAAAATTACTTTGCAAGGATCTCTCACCTTTTGTGAGATGTGTTAATACCATCTACCTGGAGGATCCTAATTGTTTTTCCCTTGCTCTTCTACAACTTGTCTGTAATCTTGAAAGCAAGAACTATGCCAATTTTCTTTTTTCTATCTCCAGTACCAAATACAGATTATAGAGTAAGTACTTAACACACGGTTACAGTTTTATTCTCATGAATCCAAATAATTTGGTAGCAAGCTGGCCATGCCAGGTATGACTTTAAGAAGATCAATATGACAATATGATGGAATCTCAGATACTACAGGGACCTCAGAAATCATCTAATCCAGTTCAAATCTTAGCAGGACTTCTTTCTAGATCCCTGACTCATCCAAGTTCCATTTAAGGATTCACAGTGATTAGGCACCCACTCTGTAACAAGATCCAAAGGTTAACAAATGTTTCTTCATGATAAGCTAAAACTGGCTGTAACTTCTGCCTACTGGAATCATACAGATCAGGCTTAATCCCTCATAGACAGTCTTTCAGATGCTTGAAGACTATCATATTCATGATGGTCTTTAAATCACCTTTCCAAGTTAAACATTCTCATTTCCTTCAGCTGATGTGGCACAGAAATCGTCCTACCTGTCAATATCCCTTCTAAAATGTAGCACTCAGGGGCAGCTGGTGGCTCAGTGGATTAAGAGCCAGGCCTAGATGTCCTGGGTTCAAATCTGACCTCAGACACTTCCTAGCTGTGTGACCCTGGGCAAGTCACTTAAACCCCATTACCTGGCCCTTACCACTCTTCTGCCTTAGAACCTACACACAGAATTGATTCTAAGACAGAAGAAGGTAAGGATTTAAAAATAAATTAAAATACAATTTGACACTCAGAACTGTGTACAAATTCTTTAGATATGATCTGACCCAGAGGAAAAGAAGTCTGAGCAGATGTATGTCTTTCAAAGCTAAGGATTAACCAGGCTTAGCTCTCTCTTTTCTGGGGGTATAAGCAGCTGTCCAAGAGTCTCTTTTGGAACTTACTGGACTAAAGTTTGGCCACAGCAAATCTGAGGGACTTGGGAGTTCCTTGACTCTCTTTAACAGGTGCCTTGCCAAGGGGCTTATATGTAATATTTTATTTTTAACCCAGGTCAAAATTCATATATTTCTCTGAGGAGCAGTCAAATGTTAACCAAAGTTAATCAAATGCAATAACTAGTGAAGGAACACTTACTGTGTTGCAAAGCCCTGTGCTAGGCACAGTGGGAGATCACAAAAACCTAAGACATGATTCCCACACATAACCAGTTCACAGTCTCTACTGGGGAGAATGAGATACACAGACATGAAATGGTTGAGAAATAAGATAGCTTATTTACTAATAAAAACAATGAAAGACTACTAATGTTCAACTACTCTTTTTAATAGGAAGCAAAGAACAATTGAAGCTCAATGAACAAGACACTTACATTCAAATCCTAGTTCTGCAATTTACAGGCTGTGTGACATTGGGCAAGTCATTTAACTGTTCTCGGCTTCAGTTTCCTCACCTTTAAAATGGGGATTGTGTTATGCTCACAATCTACTTCACGGAACTGTTGTGAAGAAGGTGCTTTGTAAACTGTCCAGGAAAGGGATCATGATTATTTGGAAATGGCATCTAAGGGGAGGGACTCCTATTTCAGACAAACAAGAATGGCTGCCACAGACAGGAAGGCAAACTGTGTTCTCTGGCAAGCAGAAGGGATGTCAAAGAATCAGAGACTACAGAATGCCAGAGCTGGAAGGAACCTTAGAGATCATCAAGTCCTATATCTTCATTTTACAGAAGAGGAAAGAGAGCTAGAGAAAATGCCTTATCCAAGGTGATAAAGGAGTTAGAATCAGGTCAGATTCTGGACTAGATATTAGATCTACTGACCTCTGGACCACGGTTTTTTGCCTAAAGGCAAGGACCTGGACCAGAAGACTCCTTGAGGTCCCCATCAGCTCTAAGATCTGTGATTCTATGATTTCCCTGAAGCATTGAGATCACAGGAGGGAAAAAGGACCCAGGGAGGGAGTGCTGACAATAAAGTCCCAGAGCAGAGCAGAGCAGTGGGAGGAGTATCTAAAGAAGACAATAATATTAGAATGTTAGGGTTAGGAGGGACCTTAGAGATCATCTAGTCTCACACCCTCATTTGACATCAGAAGAAACTGATAACCAAAGTGGGAAAGTGGCCTGTCTAGGGACTGCTCCATTCAATTCCCAACAACCTAAGTTGTTAAAAGTTTTAAACTTTAGTTTAACAGTATAAGGACTGCTTAAGGACATTATGAAGACTTTTTTTCCAACATTTTCTCTACTAGCTTTAGGTGGTGGTGGTGGTGGTGGTAGTGACTCAAATTTATATAGCACTTTATGGTTTTGAAGACATTCATTATCCCATCCAACCTCACAACAACCTTGGGAGAGAGGCAGAGAAGGGATCATTATTTTCATTTTATAAAAGAGAAAACAAGTTTTAAAGAAGGAAAGTGATTTGATCAAGGTCACAGTAAGCTGAGACTTAAAATTCAAGTCTCGTGGATTAATTATCTATAAAACTGTCAAGGGAATTCAATGTATGCTGAAAAGTCAGGGCAACCTAAAGGCAGCTGCCAGTTTCTCAAAATGAAGTGAGAGAAATGGGGCCCAATAGATCCTCACCATTCTTCATCCTCAACAGGCCTAGCCTTTAGTTGAGAGGCCCTACAGCTGGGTTTGGTAGGGAAGTGAAGGAATGTTAAAAGTCTGTGAAAATAGCAGCTGTGCTTCAATGCTGGGGTAACCTGAGTTCTTAGTTTATTTTCCTCATTCTTCTCTTGACTAATTTAACCCGCTATCACCAACAGTTCCCAATGGAAAATAACTTTCTTAGGGAAGGAGGCCAAGCACCTTCCTATCTGTATGCCTAGTGAATCAAGATGTTATAGATGGAAGGATCCTTGAAGGTCCCGAGGTTCAGGCCCTACCAGTGCAATATGTGCCTAGAATTTAAACCTATAAATTATTATAAAATAAATCTATTATCAAATCTATTCCTCCACCCAGATATAAATTCATTAATTTACTAATAGAAATAACACCTCCCCTTTCTATAGCACTTTCCTCACAACCATTCTATGCACCAAAAAGCATATCACTATCTGTATTGTGCAGATGAGGAAACGCAGGATCAAGGTGAAATGGCCACATAACTAGAAGTATTAGGGCTAGGTCTTGAACATTGGTATTCTGTATCTATGACTTGAGCTCTTCCTATTACGTTACACTTTTATAGTCATCCTAGCCAGGCAGAATGATCTTCCTGAAGAATAGAAAGGGCTCAATGGATAAAGAAAAGGAAAAAAAAACACTCTCTTGAGAGGTAACGAACTGGGGGTAGAATGAAGAATGAGAGTAATGGTAAAAGCCTTGCACTTTTAAGCCAGAAGATCACAACTAATTTGCTATGTGATCTGAAGCAAAACCATTTCACCTTGATAGACCTCAGTTTCCTCATCTGTGAAATGAATGAGTTAGTAAAGATGATCTCTAAGGTCCCTTCCAGCTTTAAAGCTTTTGATTTTAAGTCACAAACTCACTGAACCTCTGTTTCTTCACCTATAAAATGAGAATAAAAATAATACACTATCTCCTAAAGCTGCTATGAGCATCAAAAGAAACAATGTCTATAAAGCACTTTGGAAGAGTCAACCATTATTATAGTGTCATTTGGTATTATGACTGAGGACAGACTGGGGTAAGGGGGCTGGGAGGCTCCTTTTGGTTCACTTGGTAAGATTGGTTTACTATCTCTCAAACCCATAATTCTTCATCATTAAATAATTAACTCACTAGTGCTTTCCTCCAGGTTTGTTTCCCCCTCTGTACAATTAAGGGGGCTAGACCAGATGATCTCTAAGTGTCCTTCTAGCCCTAAGGTTCTAGGACATCCCAACATGTTTTAGGTTCCTCCACGGGCCATCTGAGGGATCCCCTTGCCCAGCTCTGTGGCTTCTGGGGGTGGAGTGGGGAGAGGAAAGGTGAAAGGGCTACTGACATAATGAGAAAATACATTCATAGGCTATAATACAGATGAGGAAAAATAGTTCTCCTACCATAAGCTGAATGCAGGAACTGAAACTCTGTTGGACAAAAATGTTAGTTGAAATTACCGCTAAGAATTTGTGCAATGATGTATATATCTCATCTATGTAAATATACTCTTTTAGAAACAGCAGTTTAGCCCAGTGTGCAATTTCCCCAGAGGACTCAGGGAGAGGTAATTCTGAAAGCTGGAAAAATGACAGAACTACCAGCAGCAAGAGCCTAAATGTATCTATTAAAACATTTTATATGTTCAAAACCACAGCTCAGTAAGGAAAACACCTTCACTGAGGAGTAATACCTTAGTAGGTCAATTTGGCCTGGTTCACAGAGTCATAGAATGTTAGAAAAGGAAGGGTCTTTAAGAACATGGCATGTTAGACTACAGAACACAAACTATCAGAGCTAGAAGGGACCTTAGAATACAGAATGTCATTCCCAAAAGGGTCTTTAATCTAATTCCTTAATTTTACAAATGAGGAATGTGAGGACCAAAGAAGGAAAGGTCCTTGCCAAAGATCACCAAAAAAAATTAGTTCTCAAACTGGTATTTAGTCCATTGTTTTTTCCAGACTATTTCTGTTTGATTTGATACAGGCCAAAAGGTTTTACTCAGGCTTTGTGTATTCTATTTTCACTTTTGATCCCAACTTAGTTCTCTAACCCAAAATATACCAGCCGACCTCAAGAAGAAGGGCTCTGTTTTCAAAAGTCCAAGGATTTATTCCCAATTCTGCCACTAACTCATCTTGTGACCTGGGTACATCAATTTTCCTCTCTGGGAATCCATTTCCTTCTCTGTAAAATGAAGGGGTTGGACTAGATGGTTTTCTATGTTTGCCTTCAATTCTGACATTCTATGATTTTGATTATTTTGCCTCCCACTGATCAGAAAGTAAAGAAATGGGAGTAAGCTGAGAAAGCTTTCAGTAACAAGTAGTTTTCAGGATGAACCATGAAATATAAGGTTATCTATGTCTTCTGCATTCTTGGATTAAAAACATCTGGTTGAAAACTGCTTTCATGTAAGCACATACACTGATCTCCTGGAATGATAAGAAAGTAGAATTTCAATCCCAGATCTAATTTTCCCTGAAGACTTATTTCCCCTTAAGTTCTGATTTGAATATTCCTGTGAAAAGGCTCAGTCTAATTGAGAACTTGAAGGACAATCCTCTCAGGTCCTGGAACATCTCCCTCATCAGTAGGTTAGAGCCAGTATTTGCCCACTAAATCTCAGAAATACTGAGTGCTGCAAATTAGGACTTGTTTTATTGTTTGTTGATTGTCTAGACTAGTGTTAATATTATTAGATCAAGCTTAAAAGTATGTCATGCATAATTACAAGGCTTCTCATCCCCCCAGCAGGCTGTTAAACATTTCTAGCATACCCTAGATCTCCTCTCCAATAAAGGGGTTGGTCCCTCACTTCTGAGGCACGATCCTAACAGAGAGAGTTGTGGTCCAGTATAAAGGGCTCTATACTAGAACTCAGAAGATCTGGCTTCTAGTCCCAGCTCTATAAATCCCCTTGCTTGGCCTTAAAGAAATATCTTCTGCTCTGTCAACCTCAATTCCCTCACTTGTAAGAAAGGAGAGAAGTAAGAGGCAGGGGCTGGGCTTAATTGGTCTCTTTAAGTCCTTCCCAGCTCTGACATTCTGTGTTTTAAGGTCTCCTCAGCTCTGATATTCCATGTTCTAAGATCCCTCTAAGCTCCACATAATGACATCAATAGAACCGAAATGATTTCTATTTCTTTGGAGCTTTAAGATTAACATGGTACTTAACACAGAACAAGCCTGTGAGGTGGATGGTGCAGGTATTATCCCAGTTTTACACATGAAGAATATGAGGCTCTAAAAGGAAGGAGAAGTTAAGGAGGATTAAATGACTTCCCCATTGTTACAGGACCTATAAATGCCTGAGGCTAGTCTAGTCTAGTCTTTTTCCCTCCAAGTTCTGTAGCTCAAGTCCTTTCTAGTTCTGACCTTTAGTGTCCTTAGCTATGAAATGGGAATAGCAACACTTGCACTACTAGGCTCAAACTCAAAGAAGTGCTGTCTGGAAAGCACTTTGCAAACTTCCAAATGTTATAGAAATATGAGTTATTTTTCTCTATCCTAAGGTTTCTTCTAGCTTTAACATCTATACGTCTATGTTTCAGGATGTTTAATGTGCTAACATTCAATGACTAATTGAGATAATGAACAAAAAAATGCTGGGAAAAATAGAAAACATTGCACACATCTAAGATGTATTTTCCTCAGTGAGCTGTGTCCCATTTTCAGTCTATCCATTTGTAGTAACAGTGTTTCTCTTTGCGAATAATGACCAAGTCAAAGCAGTGGTTTGAAAGCTAGATATATTTAGACTCTTTGATGGCAAATCTCCAACATCTATACACCTGTCAACATATTCAATGACTATATATATTTCTCAGCTGAGATCTTAAAAAAGAAGGCAAAGAACTGGCTTCATCCTTTTGGGGGAAGGATAGGGACAGGGTCAGGATTTCTTTGAAACATGGGCATATGTACCAAGGAATACACAATTCTTCCCATGTCTGTATGTACTGTCTTCATTTCCCCAATTCTTGCCCACCCCAGGGCCTATCTCGCACCCTCTCAGATACACTTAGTGCTAGGGGCCTGGGTAGGCCTGAGACCTGAGCACTTAGAATGGAAAATAATTTTTCCAAGCTGAACAGCATGGGTACTGGGGCTTTACACCCCATCTTTCTATCCCCACAAGTCAACCTTCTGCCTCCTCCTTACCTGGAGCATAGCTTGGGCTATTGGTTGGATACAAGCTGGGGTTGTAGGTTGGGGCAGCTGTTGGGTAACCAGTAGGGTAACCTGCAAGGAGAAAAAAGAGGTTAACAACAAGATAAGCAGAAAGAAGAAGAGATTCTGTGGTGTATCCACCAACAACCTTTATCTCTCTGTCACATACTATGTGAACCCACACACATCCAGGCACAGATTCAATTCTATCACAGTAAGATCAGATTCCAATGAAAATTTCCAATTAACAAAACATGTCAATTTTGTATTATTGTTTGTATTATTTTTTCCTGTGAAAATAAAACAAGAGATATTCCTAATCTGCATATCTGTATGTCAGATTTCAAGCAACCTCAATTCTATTAAGCAGCTTGTGAAACACTCAGTAAGCCCTTTCTAAAAAAGAGTAGCTGATAGCCTTAAAAAGTACATGTGCTTTATCCGATATGGGGAGAATAGTTACAGCTGACAGCAAGGGAGGAGAGAAGAAATGCAGTCTAAGAACCAATTGTGCAAGGGCAAAGAACTCTGCCCAATTCCAAAGTGCTTGAAAGTAGCAGATCCAAGTTTCACAACTAAATTTCAGAAAAAGGATGCTGATTCACAGAGACCATGGAAAAGTAATTATATGTGAGCAATAAATAGGCCTCTATTTTGAAGAGGAAATCTGAGATAATGATTTATTGAGTGTCAACTAGCAAGATATCCTATTGCCAATATCCAAAGATTCCCTTGATTTTGTTGGAGAATTCAAGGGAGTGTATGAATCCTAGGCCAGCCCGCAAAGTAGACAACGGATAAAAGAAACATAAGTGAGAGGTTCAGAAAAAGGATCAGAACAGAGTCTACCAAGTCTAAGATGGGGTCTTCTATAAGGATTCAGTCCCTATGTGGACAGCATGGGAGGAGAAATATGGATGGGAAAACACTGGTGCCTAGAACACAAGAGGTACCTAATAAACAATTGTATTGAGCTATGAAGTTTCAAAAGGATCAAAGGACCCTCAAGTCATTAGCCAGACAAAAGCCAGAGAGCCATGGGAGATAAAAGAAGAAAGGAATTGGGGTTGGGGGCAGGAGGGGTGATGTAGAAGGGTGGTAGTGGGAAAAGATGCTTGTTTGCCCAAAGACTGCTGAGAATTGAAGAGAATTGTGGTCAACACCCCTAACTTTCTGTCCAAATATAACTGCAGAGAGGGGCTCTCTCATGTCACAACCTGTCCCCACAAAGACAAACTAGGACTCCTAGTCAAAGCCCTGAGTGAAAAACTGTGTGACCACAGGAAATTTCTTATCCTTCTAGCCTCAGTTTCTTACTTTTAAAAACAGGAGTAACAAAGAGATCATGGGGAAAAGACTTGTACAAAAATATTTATAGTGGCACTTTTTGTGGTGGCAAAAAATTGGAAAATAAGGGGATGCCCTTCGATTGGGGAATGGCTGAACAAATTGTGGTATCTGTTAGTGATGGAATACTATTGTGCTGAAAGGAATAATGAACTGGAGGAATTCCATGTGAACTGGAAAGACCTCCAAGAACTGATGTAAAGCAAAAGGAGCAGAACCTAACGGACTTCTCTGCTAGCAGCAATGCAATGATTCAGAACAATTCTGAAGGATCTATGGAAAAGAACGCTACCCACATTCAGAGGAAGAACTGTAGGAGTTGAAACACAGAAGAAAAACAACTGCTTGAACATATGGGTTGATGCAGACACGATTTGGGATGTAGACTCTAAATGACCACCCCAGTGGTCATATCAATAATATGGAAATAGATCTTGATCATTGATACATGTAAAATCCAGTGGAACTGCGCATCAGCTATGGGAGGGTAGGGGGAGGGAAAGAATATGAATCATGTAACCATGGAAAAATATTCTAAAAAATTTAAAAATTTAAAATTAAATTAAATTTAAAAAATAAATAAAAACAGGGGTAGTTACATTTGCTCAAAGCATCTCACAGAGCTATCAACAAAAATGAGCATATGAACAATTATTAAAATTATTAAAAAGGCAACTCCCTATCCATCCAATTCCAAATTATTAGGCTCTATAATGGGCTGAGGCCAAGGTTTGGGGTTTGTGATCTAACTGCCCAACAATAATGCCCTATATTTCTTGTGGGGCATTATTGCTGAGAAATGTGGCAGGCACCTCAAGAGGATTACTGACAAGACTATGTGTGGAAAGTGTTAGGAATCCCTCTACTCCTGTCCAGACAGTTGGTGAGTGCTGGCCCTGAATCTCTCACCTGGTGAAAGTGCTTTCAACATTGTCCAACCCTGGTGAGTATTGTCGGGTCAAAAGGATTCTCAGGTCAAGGAGAAGAATCAAATGCAGAAGATACATATATACTCCCAAATGCATCAACAATATTCCCTCAGAAAGAACATGAAATATGTAGCTATGGGAAAATATTCAAAATAAAAACTTTAAAAAAATAAAATTATTCATAATTTGGGTTTAAAAAAAAAGAATATTCCCATACCTTTCTGTGCATTACTGCCTCATTAAAGGGGTTCTGCTTTGATAAGAAATCAAGACCAGCTGGATTAAACTGGGCCAAGGAAATGGCATCAGCAGGGAAGGTCAAAGTATATGGCTTTCAGGAAAAAGCTAGGCGTGTTATTTGTGATTGTAAAAAGCTTACCCTCAAAGAAAAAAAGAAGGGGAAAAAAAGCTTGCTTTCTAGAGACTTTCTTTATATAGACTTGCACACAAAAAGCCAAAGACATACACATGCACATAAGATCCCAGAAATATAGGATTTAGAGCTAGAAGGACCTTAAAGATCACCTATGAATCCAACATCTACAGAAGAGCTGCCATTGCCAGATGTGGCTCTGAAGCCTTATATGGACAAGTCAGCCTTTCAAAATATAACCCCCAGCAATCCTTGGGCAAATAAGCATCTTTTGCCATTGCTATTCCCATTCTTCCTTCTTGTATCTCTCATCATTCTCTGATTCTTCTCTGGTGAATGACCAATTCCTGGGACATTTTCCTAAGGGTTGTTCTCTAGATCCTACCTTTCATCATTACTTATTTGTACATGTCATGTCTCACTTATTAAGCTGCAACTTCTTCAAAGACAGGAACTATCGCATTTCAGCACTAGGTCCACAGTGTTGAACACAGGACCTTTTACAATGGAGATAACTGATGTTTGTTGCAAATGAAGATTCTACCAAAAATGTCTTTCTTTTTTTAAAAAACCCTTACCAAAACAAACAAACAAACAAACAAACAAACAAAACACCTTACCATCTGTCTTAGAATAAGTATCTAAGTATTGGTTCCAATAAAGAAGAATGGTAAGGACCAGGTAATTGGGGTTAAATGCCTTGCCCAAAATCATACATCTAGGAAGTATCTGAGGACAAATTTGAACCCAGGACCTCCATCTCCAGGCCTGGATCTTTATCCTGATAGAGCCACCCAATCTTTTTCCCCCCTCCTTTCTATAGTGAGGAGTCCCCCTAGTCCAGAGTGGAAATTTATTATATATTTAGTATTTTCTCTAGGAAAAGACAGGAGATTAGAGATGTAAGTTTCTAAGTAAGCTCTACAGAAACACTGAAATGTCTTCAGCTCATATTGTCTAATAGGTTCAGGCTGCATGGAGTTCCTAATGCTTTATGAAAGGAAGTACTAAAGAAATCCTCTATTTCTAGCCTGATGATTAATGAGGCAGCTCTTGTTCAAAGCAAACTCGGGCTTCCATTCTTACAATTTATTAATATGTACAACTTCCCAAAACATAAATTAAAAAGATCTAATAAATCATAATCCTGGATTGTGGTAGGCTGAGGCAGGAAAGGAAAGGACAAGGAAAACAGCATGGCATTCTTTTAAACAAGGACTTTATTCTATATCAAAGAAGAAATAGGCAGCTGGGTGGTACAGTGGTACAGGATAGAGCTCTACACTTGAAGTCAAGTAGAATTAAGTTCAAATCTAGCCACACACTAGCTATGTAAGTCACTTAACCTCTGTCTGCCTCATTTTCTCCATCTGTAAGATGAGGATAATATCACCTACTTTCCAGAGTAGCTGTAAGGATCAAATGAGATATTTTTAAATCTTAAAACACTGTGTAAATATCATTATTTTTAAAATTATATATATGTACATATATATAATCTCCCTTCATTAAAAGTCTCTTCTGATTCCATCTCCATCTCAAATCCTATCCCCATTGGGTAATAACCTTTCTTCTCAGGCCTTACATAGTATTTTCAGATAATGATAGAATCTCAAAGCTGAAAAAGAATTTGGTGACCATCTAGTCCAGCTCATACTTAAACAAAAATTCTATCCTTTAACATACTGGATGAGTGGTCATCCAAGCTTTGCTTGACAACCTCTAATAATGGGCCCCCATTTCCTCCTACAGCAATGTGTTCTACTTTTAGAGTCATCAGAAATCATTAGAACCTTTCTCTTCTTCACACCAATAGCACTCTCACCCTGAAGATGCTGTGATACTCATGGCCTTAACTCTGACTGGTAAGTAACATTTCATGAAGAATCAAAGTCATTCATGCCTACTTCTCCCCAAGCTCAGCTCCTGACTCTCCAGATTTCCACCTTGCTCCAGCTCTAGCATCTCTCTCTTAGAGTTCGGCCTTCTTTCTAGCTCTCTTTTAGATACTAACTTCCTTCAGCTTATAAGTTTCTTGAAGCCAGGGACTATCTTTCTGGACTTATATTTGTATTCCTAATGCTCAGCACAGTGATTAGCATATAGTAATTGCTTAATAAATGCTCTATGTATCTAGCTATTTACCGGGATCTTTCAAATATTACTGTTGCATCCTCTAGGTCAGATGGGCCAGTTTCTTTAATTATCTCCTAAATTACTTGAGCTATCAACTCCTTATTAGCCATTTTTGTTCTGTCCTTTCCAGTCCAAATATCTTTTGTTGTTAATAAAGACAGAAGCAACATAAAATTTAGGGAGCTATCTTTGGTCATATGGTCCTATTTACTCACACATTGGCCTTATGTCACCTTTGTTCCTCCTCTTTTTTCCAAAGCAGCTAGAAAATAAGCTTCTCTTTTTGCTGTTCTTATTTTATTTACCAGCCTCTCTTCACAGGAACTACCTTTATAGAACTGTGCCATTTTTTCATATTCTTCCTCAGCTACCTAACCCTGCTTGTTTTGTGTCTTCAGAATTTCATTCTTGAGTGCTTCACAAGTCTACAGAATTTTCTGGGCAGAATTCAAGACTATGGGATCCTACCTAAAGTCTCCCTGAACCTTTTTATACTTGCTGGCCCAAAATCTAGGGTGCATGTCAGACTACGCATACTTTTAAAAATTATTTATTTTTAACATTGTTTGAAAATTTTTTTGAGTTCCAAATTCTCTCCCTCCTGCCCCTTCCCCATCCACTAAGAAGGCAAACAACATATCAATTACACAGCAAAATCATGCAAAACAGATTTCCACAACAGCCATGTTGCCAAAAAAAAAGTGAAAAGTAAAAAAAATACTTCAATTTGTACTCATAGTTTCAGTTCTCTCTGGAAGTGAATAGAATCTTTAAGACATTTGGAATCGTCCTAGATCACTATATTGGATCAGGGTAGCAAGGTCTTTCATGATTGATCATAACAATACTACTATTACTGTGTACAATGGTCTCCTGGTTCTGTTCACTTTATACCAATTCATATAATAATCATTCCAGGTTTTTCTGAAATCATACCGCTCATCATTTCATGTAGCACAATAATATTCCATCACAATCATATATCACAACTTATTCAGCCATTTAGCCATTTCCCAACTGATGGGCATTCCTTTAATTTCCAATTCTTTTAGACATACCTTTCATAACAAATTTAGTGGTCACTTACCACTAAGGTTCCTAGCATTTCCACCCTCACAACCATCTTCTTCATAATGATGAGAATTAGATCCAGTGGGATAGAATCTCTCTTTGGTTTATCTTTTGAAGGCTAAAACTGGCATTAGGGCAAGTCAAAAGATTAGCTGTTTCATTTTGGACAGAGAAAGCTCCAAAAGATGTCCAAGTAAATGAAATCCCTTCTCACTATTTTTATCACACCCCTGTGTACCCTTGTCATCTCTTTGTTCTTTCTGTCCAGCTTATGTATAGGGTACTCTTAAAACAACAGAGTTTCTATTTCTGCCTTTACTGATCTTTACACAAATGCTCTATATCAAGTTTATCCTACTCTGGTTCCTGAACTTTTAATTTTTTTAATTAAAAAATTTTTTTCCAAATAAAAATCTACTTTTTCTCTCTCCTTCTTCACTCTTCCCCTACTGAGAAAGCAAGAAAAACAAAACCCTGTCATAAAAAAAGATAAACTCCTTTAATGGCTATGTCTGGGGAAAAAAAAGGAGATCTTAATCTGCTTTCTGAGCCCATCACCTTTTTATCAGGAAGTAGCATATTTCATCATGAGTCTTCTGGAATGGTGGTGGTTTGTCTTTCAAAGTTATGTGTTTATAATATTATTACTGTATCAATTGTTCTTTTGGTCCTGCTCACTTCATTCTGCATCAGTTTATACAAGTCTTCCCAGGTTTCTCTGAAACCATCCACTTTATCATTTCTTACATTTCTTTATTATTTCTTTCTTATGTTTCTTATAATATTCCATCATACTAATACACCACAACTCATGCAGGCATTCCCCAATCGGAAGGCTTTCTCTCAGTTTCCAGTTCCTTACAAACACACAAAAAATGCAATACTTTTTTTACAAATAGTTCCCTTTCTTCTTTCTTTGATCTTCTGGAGGGTATAAATCGAAAAATGGTACTGCTGGGTGAAAGGAGATATATATATATATATATATATATATAAATAGCTTTTGAGGCATTGTTACAAATTGTTTTACAGAATAGCTGGACCAGTTCATACTTTGATCAATAGTGCATTAGTGTATCTATTTTCCCACAACCCCTCCAGCATGTTATTTTCCATTTTTGTCAATTTTATCAATGTGGTAGGTGTAGTTTCTTGGATTTTGTCACATGAACATATCTTCTTATACAGTGTTATCCCTATTATCTCTCCTGTTTATTTCAAATAAGGTATACCCTTCCAGAGTCATATTCCAGTCATTGTTCTCATTCTACCAAGTTTAAATGATACCTATGAGATTACATTTGTTAGCATACTTTTACATTCCTTATACATTTTTGTATAGACATCTAAAGCCACGGATTTTATGACTGGCTCCTGATTCTGATTTAGTCTCAGGTTATCTCAAATTCTATTCTTCTTTCTACATCTTAGCTTCTATCTATGGTACTGAGGTGGTGGCTATATATAGGGAATCTTTTTTTAAAACCCTTATGTTCCGTCTTAGAATCAATACTGTGTATTAGTTCCAAAACAGAAGAGAAGTAAGGGCTAGGCAATGGGAGTTAAGTGACTTTTCCCAGGTCACACAGCTAGGAAGTATCTGAGGCCCCCTATATAGAAATTTTTTATTATATTTACTAGACACTAGACATTCTTATCAGTTCTTTTAAGGTCTGCTACATCCCTGGCCTAGAATCTGTTATTCCTATATTTTAAGCATGGTCTAGAAATCCATTCTCAGGTACCATCTTCTTAACAAGATGTTTAATTCCCAAGTTTGCTTTTATTCTCCTGATTCCTAGGGGCAACAGTGATAAAAAGAAAAATACTCGTGCTGCTAGAATCTTCAACATCTTGCCCAAGACTTCATAATCTTTGGCATTTTTTAATTAAAGGGTTTTTCCCCCAAATAATACTTCACTAGTCTAATTAACTTATTAAGTAATATTGTACCTAACAGCTATACATACTGGTATCCTCTCAGAGTATAAATTGAGAAGGTAGAAACTTATCTTATATAAATGTTATAGCACTCCTAATGCTGAATACAGACATGTTTCTGCAATAGAAAGAAGGCTGGATTTGGAGTCAGAGGACCATGGACTGGGTTCTCAGTCAATATTGAACTTATTTCCAAGTTGGGCACTCACATGCTCGCTCTCTCTCTCTCTCTCTCTCTCTCTCTCTCTCTCTCTCTCTCACACACACACACACACACACACACACACACACATCTCTTATCTCTCATCATCTCTCTCTCAAAGCTGAGACTTTCCCAGGAAAGGCAATCACCTCACTCAATTATGGGGCAATGAGGTTAATACCAGCTGTGGCAAGTCCCTCAAAAGTTCCATGATTTCCTCTAGACTCAAAAAGTCACAACTTGGGTAGCTCTGGGGTCTCACTGTAATACCAACTTCTTGAATGACCTTGGGGAATGAGAATTCCTCTGACTCTAGAGAAAGGAAGGACTTTTATCAAGATGACTCCTTTCAAGTAGTGGAGGTTTTATCTAACCTAGTTCATTCTTGGATAAGAAGTCCTTTGTCAATATTTCCAACAAGCTGTCATCCAGGCAAGTGGCTGAGCCTGATCTCACTGCCTGAACTGGAGACCCACCACCTCATTCCCACATTTCTACTCCAGCCAACCAGTTGAAATCCAGGGAGACACTACAGAAATGAAGAGAGAATCCTAGATATCAGAGACAAATGTAGAGTGAAGTGAGCAAAGCTAGAAGAAAAATTTACATAAGGATGACACTAAAGAGAAATAACATGGAAAGACATAAAACTAGAATGAAGGAAAAAACAACCAGGTTCCCAGGGGATCTATGATAAAGCATTTGCCCCCCTCCAAATAGAAAGCTGATGGACACAAAGTACAGAAAGGTATGCATTTTTTTTTCTTTTGGACAAGACAATGCATGGATTCATTCTTCTTGCCTATGTTTGCTAATAATGTTTCCCCTCCTCTATCTTGAGGTTTTTAATGGGAGGCTACAGGAAAGTGTGTTAACAATAGTGATGTCTTAAAATGGGGCCGCCATCACTTTTTTTAAATGTACAGAACAGAAGTTCAGACAAGCAAGACGTTTTGAAATGAAAACATAAATTTCATTACATATTTTTAGTATGACATAGATTCATGGCTTTATATAGAATCCTTGTGTGTGTCCTGCTGTGTATATGGAAATGCTCTTTACAGAGTTTAGGCTTGGTGTAATAAAAAATGTTTAAAAACACATATGTACACTTATATAGCATAAATATAAAGTTTATAGATGTGTACATATGTATGTATATATCTATATATGTATATATATAGGTGTGTACATATGTATATAAATGTGTATGTATATAAAGTAAAAATACGAGGTAGTTTGGAAGGAAAGGCAGTAGTAGTTGAGGAGGATCAGGAAATGCTTCATGCAGAAGAGATTGCCTGAGTTGCATATTAAAGAAGAGATGGAAGTTATGAGGCAGAGACAGGAAGGGAGCACATTCCAGACAGATGGAGATTGACCAGTGCACAAAGGTATGGAAACGGGAAATGGAGAGTTAAGGGTGAGAAACAGAGAGGTCAATTTGCTTGAATCACAGTGTGTGGGAGATAGAATAACGTCCAATGGAGTTGCAAAGATAGGTTAGGTTCAGCTTAGCAGAAATTTATGCTTGATCCTAAAGGCAAAAAAAAGGTTGACTAGGGGAGTCATATATTCATACTTAAGCTTAAGGAAAATTACTTTGTGGTCAGTGTGTAGGATGGACTGGAATGGGGAGACCCCAATTAGGAGACTTGCAAAAATCAAGGTGAGAGGTCATGAGGACCTGAATTATGGTAGTTGTGAGGTTGGAGATAATATGTCATAAGCAAGAGGCACTGTCAAGGTAGACATAGCAAGATATGGCAACTGACTGGATATATGTTTGAGGGAGACTAAGAAAAATGATGCATAATGCTGGGATTAGGAACCTGAGACACTGGAAGGATAATGGTATCTTTGACAGAAATAAGGAAATATATAAAATGGGAAGCATTAGGGAGAATAAGTTTAGTTTTAAACAAGTTAAATGATGTATAGGGACATCTAAATAAATAATGGGACCTCTAGTTTGAAATATCTGATAGAAAATTAGTGCTTTGGAACTGAAGTTCAAGAGGGAGAGACTGGGACAGATATCTAGATCTTGGTATCATCTGCATAAAGAGGATTATTAAACCCAGGGGAATTAGAAGGAGAAGTGAAACCAGAACAAAACCTTGGAGAACTCCCACAGTTAGGAGGTATGAAAGGGATGATGAGTGAGCAAAGAAAACTGAGGAAGAGTGGTCAGATAGGCAGGAATCTTACAAGAAAAGGATCCTGATGAAAAATCCAGAAAGGGGAGAGTAAACAGGAGAAGGTAATCAGAAGTGTCAAATACAATGGAAAATTTGAGAAAGATTAGGCCTGAGAGAAAATATAGGAGTAGACAATTAAGGGATCCCTGGTAATTTAGGAGAGAACTCCACTAGAAGAATGACTGAGGTTGAAAGTCAGATTGCAAAAGGAAGTAGAAGAGAGCTATGGAAAATGTGTTTATCTGTTGCTCTACCAATGAAAACCTGTGACCACAGGCAAGTTATTTAACCTCTGGGTCTGCTTCCTCATTTGTGAAATGAAGAGATTGAACTGTACAACCTCTAAGACCCCTTCAAAATCTATTATATTGCTATTCTAAAATCTTGTGAATATTAGAACCAATGTGGACAAATCATAATAAAGTAGATGACAAAAGGAAAAACTCTAGTTTTTTATCACAGTGAAATGGCCTGCCTCAAAAGAGAGTATAGTCTCCACCTTGGAGATATTAAAGCAAATGCTGGGTGGCCCTATCAAGGATGCTGGAGAGGAGATGCCCCCTAAAAGGAAGAAGGTGGAACTAGACGCTCTTTGAGGCCCATTCTAACTAATAAAACTGATGCTATAGGAAGACGAGTCTTTGACTCAAGTCTACGATTTCCTGACCAGAGAAGCATCAATATAGTACAAAGAGAACTGAACTACTTTCAGGATGCTTGTCATGCTATGCAAATCTGAGGAGTAATAATAATAACAATGATAATAACTGATATTTATGGTTTGGGTACTAGTTGGTACAATGGACAAAGCTCCAGGACTGGAATCAAGGAAGACCTAAGTTCAAATCTGGCCTCAGATACTAGTCGTGTGACCCTGGGCAAAACATGTGACCCAGTTTGCTTCAGTTTCCTCATCTGTAAAATGAGCTGGGGAAGGCAATGTCAAACTACTCCAAGATATTTGCCAGGAAAACCCCAAATGGGGTTACCAAGAATCAAACACAACTGAAAGGAATAAACAACAACAATATGGTTTGCAAAGTAGCTTACACAATTTTTCAGGTAAATCTCAAGAAAGGAAAGTACTATGAATATTATTTTCTCTACAGATGAAGAAATTGAGCCTGAGAGGAGTTGAGTCACTTGTTCATCAGGCTTCCTACCAGGCAACTTGGGCCATTACAATACATTCTTGGAAACCTCCTGAAGGAGCTCCTGTGTACTTTACAGTCTGCAATATTCTCTTTTGCCACTAGATGGTACCTTTGTATCAGTGAGGTGAAATTTTGAGTTTTTTTTTGTTTTGTTTTTTTTACACAAGTTGACACAGAAGTGGAGCTTCCATTTAATAGCATTACTATTTTAACTTCTATTACTAATAACTTGTATATATGCCTTAAACTTCTACCCTGTTATCCAAGGATGAATGGACCCATTTTTACAGATCAAGAAGTGGACTTGGAGAAGTCACACTATATCGTAAATTGTAGAACTGGGCCCTGACCCCAGGTCTGGCTCCTACCTTTTCTGTTTGCCAAGCTTATTTAAACTAACAAATATGGAACTGGGATTTTTGAGTGAGGGGGGCTGAAAACTGACAATACTTAGTGAGCAATTAGACTGGTCAAATGTTAGAAGTCCCTGAATATAGGATGACGAGCCTGGATATTCAGGAAGTAATGGAGTAACATGGAAAATATTTTATCTAAGATATTTATGTAAGAATAAACACTCTCTGTAAAATGTTTTATATAATGGAAGACATAATTAATGTATTGGTTGGTTTTACACTACTGATTTTTCTCTCCTTTATTCTTTGTTATAAGGGAAGGCTCACTGGATCAAGGGAGGGATGTATTTAGAAAGAAAAAAAACCTACTGAAAAAACAAACTTTGAACAAGAGAAAGGTAGGATAATGTCCAGAAACTCTATTTAATATTCACTGGTAATTTACAACCAAAAGCCAATTGTAAAAGTCAAAGATTAATTCCCTCAATCCTCAAAAGCTTCTTTGAGATTCTCAAAAGACTAAATAATTGGGCTTTCATAATGTACTTTTGTTACTACAAATTTGTAGGAATTATTCTGAACTCCAAAGAAATTTAATAAAACCCTCAAAGAGCTTTCTGTGTTATAGGAATGTGAGAATAGAGTTGAAAGGAAGATCACTCAATCAGTAACAAAATAACCAGTTTATGTAGAATCATATTTAACAAATGTAAAGAGATCTTAGAAGAGAATGTGAAAACCTTCATAATAGGACAACAGCACTAGAAAAAACACCTACATTTTATTACTTAGTAGGATAAATCGGTTGCCTTGAGGCAATCCACACACTGTGGGCTAGCTCACATTGTTAAGTCTGTCCTTACCCTGAGTCAAAATGTTCCTCTTTTTATAACTGTACCCCATTGCTCTGTTTGCTTTCTTGGGCCCAGCACAGCCAGTCTAATCCCCTTCCTACAGAACAGCCTTTCAAATCCTTGAACCACCCCTACCCTCTTTAATCCTTGTCCTCTCCAATTTTTCTCTTTTTCGGACTAAAAATATACAGCCTTATTTCCTGCTATTTAACCACCATATTCTTTTCTCTCTAGCCAAACTGGACTCTTATGTCCCCTGTATACTTACTATCCTCTTCTGCCTTTATGTTTTTATGTTTGCTATTAACCCTGCCTGGAATGCTCTGTCCCAACAGCTATCTCAATGTGAGGAAATTTTATTTCAGGATTCAACTCAAATTCCATTTTCTCCTACTGGTAAGCTTTTCCTACCCCTATCAATCAAGTGATCCTATCCTCCTTTGTTATCTTAACATGGCTACACCTCTCTCACACTTAATACTGTACTATTTTGTAATGTCTTAGTTCTTTATCTCCATACTGTTCATTTTCATTTCTTTCCTGGTGGTTTAAACAGAGCATCCCTACACACAGTAGGGAAACACACTTAATGTTTGCTGGGTTGTGTATATTAGGACAAAAGGGAGGTAAATTAAAATTAATTAGGAGATATCGAGATGATTTTGTAGAAGGAGTTGGTTAGTTGTCCTTAATACTAGAAAAGGATCAAAATTGCATCACTGGTAAAATCTTCTGACTTGAGCATAAATTGGATTTAAGGCATGGTGGCACAAAGTCAGTGGCCTCATTCTCTCTTCCAAAGAGTCACTGCCAAGACAAAGTCAGGACAACTGGTGATGGTGTGGAATACTGTAATGACCTTGGCTTCTTCAATGTCTAAACTCTTAAATGCTCCAAAGCACCCTTCAAGGATTCTGGGGAAAAAATGTTTTCATCTGCCCCTTCCACTGAAGGAAATGTTCACATGCCTAGGGTAGACATTCCCCTAACTCACTGAGGGCTTTGAGGCCCATTGGTTACCCTCAATCTGGTTTAATTCACTTCTACTTTGATGGTTTACCAAACTGTAGCTAATGCACATGCTACATCTTCTTAGAACCACATGTGAGAGCTGGGTGGCAGGTAGACACCAAAGGAGGAAAGCAGCCCTAAAAAAAGGTTCAGCAAGCTTTCACTCCAGAGGTACTAGTCCTCCCTGAACACCCCATATGCCCCTGGTAGAAGGGGTAGCTAAAGGAAAAGCTCTGGACTTGGAGTCTGAGGATCTGGGTTTAGATGGCTGGCTCTGCTACTTTTAAGCTGTGACCATGGGCTAGTCATCTAATCTTTTGTGCCTTCTCTCATTTGTAAAGGGGTATGGGAGTTAAGAATAGTGTGAAGAGTGAATCAAACTTTCCTTGCCTATCAATCAGCAACTTTTAAATTAATCAATTAAAAACTTAAGCACCCCTACTTAACACTAAGCAAAAGAATTCAGGAGTCACTTACTAGAATAACACTCACACCTCCAAAAGCTACTACCACCCACCTTGGACAGTACTAGGCAAATTGAAAGTCCGCAATTGATTCCTGTAAAGTGGAGGAAGAGACAGGAAGTGATGTGGAAAAGGACTATAAAAAGTCTTGAACTTCCTGTCCAAGGAGCTTCTCCTTCGGACTTCTTCTTTGGAAGTGGCTTCTCCTTTGGACTGCTTCTTTGGAGGACTTCACCTTTTGAACTTCTCCTTGGATCTTCTTCTCCTTGGGAGTTCGTCTTTGAAGACTCTACATTGGTGAGCTGGGTGAGTAGCTGGCCTGCCTTTCCTGGCTTCTGGAGAGGCCTTCCTTTCCTGGAGGAGGCTGCATTGGTGGAACCCTTGCTGAAGACACCACTGGATCCTCTGGCTGAAGGTTACTGAGCCCTGCCAGGGCTGAGACGGACACCGGAGCAACACTTAGGGTAGTAGGTTAGACATTTCTCTACCCTCTTCTTACATTTTTCCACTTTCACTCTTTCCACCTCTTTGTAAATAAGGCTACAAGTCATTTTCACTTAAGCTATAATATTTTTAAATTGGCAACCACAATATTACTTTAGAACTTTCATATTAGAATAAAACCCTAAATTTTATATTCTTACAATAGCCTATATTATTCCCTTTTATCTCTAAACCTAGTCTAACAGTCTCCATGGAAGAAAAAGCAGAGGACTGAGGACTAAGCTCTAGGGAATGTACATTTTAAGGAGGCAGGAAGTAGAGTTAGCAAAGGAGTGGAGATAGAGAGGACAGAGAAGTGGGATCAATCCACAAACATTTATTACTATGTGCCAGGCACTGTGCTAAGCACTGGGGAAACAAAGATAAGAGTTAAATGGTCCCTGTCCTTAAGGCCCTTACAGTTCAGAAAAGGGGAGACAACATGTACTTATACAAGTAGATACAGAATATGTACAAAATTAATACAGGGTAGTAGTTTGGAGATGGAAGGTAACTGGGAAGATCAAGAAAGTTTCATGTAGAAGGCAGAGCTTGGACTGAATTTTGAAGGATACCAGGGATAGATAAGAAGTTGAAGTAAGGAAGAAGAGCTTTCCAGAGCCTGGGAGATAGCTAGTATAGAGACACAGAGATGGGAGAGATGGAGCATTATGTGTGAGGCACAAGATAGCTGGATCAGAGAGTGTTCTAGAGGATTCTTCAATCTTGCCTCAGACATTGCCTAGTTGTATGACCCTAGGCAAGTCACTTGACCCCAACTGCCTTGCCCTTACAGAGAGAGACAGAGAGACAGAAAGACACAGAGAGAGAATGAGAACACACATTGTGAAAAACTTTAAATTCGAAACCAATGGAGTTTACAAAGTAGAAGAGTAACATGATGAGATCTACCTGATAAGAATGAGGACAATGTAGTGGCGCTTAAACCAAGGCAAAAAAGAATATAAGGAATATGGTAGTAATTAATAAAGGAATGTTAAATGCAGTAGTAGAGAGATATGAGAGAAAAACTAAGAAAATAACTTATATTTACTGATCAAGAAGTTAATGGTAATCTGAATAGAAATAATATAATAGAGAGAATTTAGTTCCCTGTGATCATAGGACATTATCTAGGCTGAGTTTGAATCCATGAAACAACTCAAGGTGGATTTGAGAACCAGTCTCACTCTCTAGATCTGTTCACCCACTCCTTCTGACCCAGCCTTCTATTTCTGCTTTCCCATCACACAGAGTTCTCCCATAGAATTCCATTCACATGATCCACCCAATTCCAAGTCCTCTCAAGGCAATCCAGGCTACACTCCCAGAATGAATGTAAAGCACTGTAGTTGCAAATCAGCTTAATGACACTCTTGAGTTACAAACATGGACTTCCCATCAATCATTCCCTACATAACAAAAGCGACTTCCATGCTCTTTTTTTCCCTCCCTCAAGCAACTCTTCCAAATTTCAAGTTTTGAGTAGCAACAAGCTGGCCTATGCAACATCTGTTCCTGGTGACCCAACATCTCTTAATGTCTCTAATCTAATCTCTAATGTCTCTTCCTGTTGAGGATACTATGCACACTCCTTCCTTTCTCTCCATCTTTTATTATTCACAATTCAGTTAGTTCCACCAAAGGAATTTTCTTCCTGCATGTATACACACATCTTCCTTAAGGCCCTAACCCATCCTTGCTCTCTTCCAACTTGTGCCCAGTAACCTCAAGTTAATATCTTTTTCTCTGTCTTTCTCACTTCCTCTCTTTGTTCCATTTGTGGGCCAAAAAGATGATCCTAATCTTAGCTGATTAGTACCACCAGTAACAGACCTGACTTACATCAAGGGAAAGTGATAAAATTTCTCAAGTCCTTCAAAGTGCTCAGAAGTTCCCTTATAGGGGGCAAGTAGGTGGCTCAATAGATTGAGAGACAGGTCATGGGTTCAAATCTGACCTCAGACACTTCTTGACTATGTGAACCCGGGCAAGTTGCTTAAAACCCGCTGCCTATCCCTTACCACTCTTCTGCCTTGGAACCAACACATAGCATTGATTCCAAAATGGAATGTAAGGATTTAAAAAACAAAAGAAATTCCCTTGTGAAGCTCTAACTCATTCTTCTCTAATTGCAATATGATTTTCCTCATGCATTCAAAGGAAATAAAATATTTCTTAGTTAATTTTATAGGAAAGCAAGATGGTCTAAGCCTGTGATGGCGAACCTATGGCACAAGTGCTCTCTATGGGCATATGGCCACATCCCCACCCCCCGATTCCCAGTTCTTACTAGAAAGGCAGAGGAACTAGGGCAGAGCTGCTCCCCTCTCCCTCTCCATCATGTCTGACAACATCTTTTTTTCATATCCCCGCCCCTCTGCCCAGCAGCCCAATGGGAGCACGCAGGAGGTAAGGTGGGCAGCTCACAGGCAGCAGAGAGCAGAGCACTTGGGCCACTCTTCTTCCCCTCTCTACACTTGCTCACTTCACCCACCCCCTTTGTCCAGCAGCCCAATGGGAGCACTTTCTCCATCCCCTATGTGGGGTAAGGGGGGGCAGGGTATGCCCAGCACTCAGTGGGGCAGAGGAGCATGGCACACAGTGGTGGGGCACAGCACTTGGTCTGGGGGGGGGCAGGGCCTGGCACTCTATCTATCTCTAAAAGGTTTACCATCACTAGGCTAAGGGAAAGAGTTCTTAGAACAGGATTCAGAAGACATTTTCTGAATCTGGTTCTGAAACTTACTAGTTGTGTGAACTTGAGCAACTTTCTGTCCTATGGAGTAAACCAACTTCCAACTCTCCCATTCTATTTCAAAGTTCCTCACAGGTCTGGTCTGATAATCTATTAAGTTCTGAAACTCAATATTCAATGTCCTAACAGTATATTTCTCCCAGATATAGCATTCGGTGCTATAGTCTATATAGGTGTTCTAAGGTTTCTTTCTTTTCTAACATTATTGTCTTATGTTTTTCTGTTTATGCTTTAATGTTACATGTTCTAAGCCTATTGCTGTGTCCCAAAGTAAAATTCAATTTTGCCATCTACATGCTAAAATGCCTTTTGCTCTGACCATATATGAGTCTATATACTGCAAAAAAAAAATGGCTTAGTATTGTTTTTCAACTCACTGGAATATTTCAGCCAAATTATAGATTCAATAGAGAAGACCCAGACAAGTCTTGAACCTATTTTCCCTCCACTGTGTTATATCTGAAGTCTTCTGGTGATTCTTGTGGCCCTGTCCTTTATGTTTCTTAAAGGTAATTCATTGAGCTTTGTCAGGCTCTGACACCTGACATGCTTTAAAATATGAAGCTCATAAGCTTGCGCATCTATAAAGAATTTAAATATAAAGATCACCTAGTCTAACCCATTCATTTCACAAAGAGGGAAATTGAGGTCTGGAGAAAGAAGTCAATAAACCCAAGTTCCTTAGCAAGCCAGTGGCAATGTTGATATGCAAGCTTAAATCAAAGGCCACTAACAAAGCCCAGACCAAAACTCTTTCCAGTAAGATTAGGGGTGAAACAAGGATGCCCATTATCACCACTACTATTTAATATTGTACTAGAAATGCTAGCTTTAGCAACAGGAGCAAAAAAAGAAATTGAAGGAATTAGCACAGACAATGAGGAAACAAAGTTATCACTCTTTGCATATGATATGGTGGTATATCTAGAGAATTAACCAAAAAACTAAAAGAATTAGCCAAAAAACTAGGAACTTTAGCAAAGTTGCAGGAAACAAAATAAACCCACATAAACCATCAGCATTTCCAAATGCCACCAATAAAGTTCAAACAAGAGACAAAAATGGAAATTCCAATCAAAATAACTCAAGACAAGCAAGCGAGGTGTCTGTAGATTGAGTGCCAGGCCTAGAGAAGGTAGGTCCTCAGTTCAAATCTGGCTTTAGACACATCCTAGCATATGACTCTGGGCAAGTCACTTAACCCCCACTGCTTAGCCCTTACAACCCTTCTGCCTTGGAACTAATACATAGTATCGATTCTAAGACAGAAGGTAAGGGTTTAAAAAAAAACAACTCAAGACAACATAAAATATTTGGGGATATCTACCAAAACAAACCCAGCAACTATATTAACACAATTATAAAACACTCATCACACAAATTAAGTCAGACCTAAACAATTGGAAAAACATTAATTGATTGTGGATAGGCGAATATAATGAAAAATGACAATCCTACCTAAATTAATTTACCTAATAAGTGCCATACCAATCAAACTACCCAGAAATTATTTCATACGGCTATAAAAAAATAACAAAATTCATGTGGACAAACAAAAGGCCAAGAATATCAAAGGAATCAATGAAAAAAATATGAAGGAAGAAGGCATAGTGGTACCAAATTTCAAACTATTCTATAAAGCAGTAATCATCAAAACAATTTGGTACTGCCTAAGAAATAGAGTAATGAATCAATGGAATAAGTTAGTAAATAACATGTGACAATTAGTGTCCATAACAACTTAGTGTCAATAAATCTAAATAAATTTGGGGAAAGAACTCACTATCTAACAAAAACTGCTAAGAAAACTAGAAAACCATATGGCAGAAATTAGGTATAGATCACCATTTCTCACACCATACACTCAAATAAAGTAAAAATGGACATGTGATCTAGAAATAGAGGGTGACACCACAAACAAATTAGGGGAATATGGAAAAGTTTACCTGTCAGAATTTATGACCGAACAAAACACAGAGAATACTATGAAAAATTAAATAGAAAATTTTAGATATATTAAATTTAAAAGGTTTTGTACAGACAAAACCAATGCATCCAAGATTAAAAGGGAAACAACAAATTGTGAAAAATATTAGATAGCAAGTGTCACTAACAAAGGCCTCATTTCTCAAACAGATAGAAAGCTGGATCAAATGTATAAGAATACAAAGTATTCCCCAAATGAAAAGTGGGGAACAGACAGTTCTCGGGAAGAAATTAAAACTATCCATAGGCATGTGAAAAAATGCTCAAAATGCTCCAAATCACAACTCTGAGATACCACCCCTCACACCTACTAAATTGTCTGACATGACCAAAAAAGAAAAAAACTAATATTAAAGGAGATATGGGAAAATTGGGCCACCACACTGTTGGTGGAATTGTAAACTAACACAACCATCCTGCAGAGTAATCTAGTACTACACTCAAAGGACTACAAAAACTATGTATACCCTTTGACCCAGCAATACCATTACTAAGTCTATATCCTAAAAAGATAAGAGATAAGGGGGGGGCAGCTGGGTAGCTCAGTGGAGTGAGAGTCGGGCCTAGAGACAGGAGGTCCTGGGTTCAAACCCGGCCTCAGCCACTTCCCAGCTGTGTGACCCTGGGCAAGTCACTTGACCCCCATTGCCCACCCTTACCAATCTTCCACCTATGAGACAATACACCAAAGTACAAGGGTTTAAAAAAAAGAGAGAAAAAGAGATAAGGGAAAAGCATCTATCTGTAAAAAAATATTTTAGGAGTTTGTTTTTTTTTTGTAGTGGCAAAGAACTGTAAACTCAGTTGTCCCATCACTTGGGGAATGGCTGAACAAGTTGTGGTGTATGGTTGTAATGAAACTATTGTGCATTAAGAAATGATGAACAGAATGAATTCAGAAAGACTAGAAAGACTTATATGAACTAACGCAAAGTGAAGTGAGCAATGAACCAAGAAAACACTGTATACTGTAACAGAAATATTGTATGATGATCAACTGTGAAGAACTAAATTATTATTAGCAAAGCAAGTTCCCAAGATATCCACAAGGGATCCATGCTGAAAAATGATATCTACAGCCAAAGAAGGAACTGCTAAAGTCTGATTATAGATCAAAGCAGGTCATCTTCCACTTTACTTCCTTTATGAATGTTTTATTATGTTGTATGATAAGTGTCTTCTGTCATGGCATGAATAATATGAAAATATGTATTCTATAAAAGCACCGGTATAACCTATATCAGACTACTTACTGCCTTGGGGAGGAGAAGGGAGAAAATTTGAATCCTAAAATGTCAGAAAACAATTGTCAAAAATTGTACATGTAACTGAAAAAAATAAACTTAAAATAAATAAATTTGAAACAAAAATAAACAAAAAACAAGGCCCAGACCACAGGTTCACTTGATAAGACCATAAACTAGCTCTAAAGGAACACAGTATTCCCAAAGAAAAAAAATTTGATGAAGAAAAAACCAAAGACTTAAGGGAGAGCCATGAGGAATCTAGTCACCAGTTAGGTTAGAATTAGGACCACAATGCTCAAAGGATGTGGTATTACCCATAGGCAAATGTATTGCAGGCTTTTAGGGGAATGAGAATACAATCTTTGTTATTAGTAGGGATTGTATTTGGGTCCATTTGTTATATTTTTTATCTGCTTTAAGAAACCTTTACTTCTGCATAATAGAATTGCATGTTGATAGAACTGAAAGGGAATTGAGATACTGTCTAAGTACAGAGACAATATGGCATAGTGGATATAGCACTAAGCCTAGAGTCAAGACAAGTTTAGCTTCCTGACTCTGACACTAACTGTGTGATCATACTAAAGACATTTAACCTCTGAAATTTTCCTGATGAAGATAAAAATACTTCACTATTAGTTATGAGGAAAGCATTTGTCAACCTTAAAGGGCTATGTAAATACAAGTATTGTTATTGTTGTTACTGAGTGGCAGCATGATGCACTAAAAAAAAAAAGAGTACTGGGTGCGGAGTCAGGGAGGTCTAGGTTTGAATCCATATGATATTTCTATAGGCTATGTGAGTAAATCACTTGACTTTTCTGCACCTCAGATGACTGACTCCTTTTGATTTCTCTATTAAGTTAGAGACAGTTTGAAGCTGGGCTAAAGGGAGAAGTTCCCAGATTGACAAAATCACATTCATGCATGCTTTTTTGTTATTATTACCTGTTTATGCAATATCTTAAACTTTAGGGACAGAGCTTAAGTAATCACATAGTTCAACCCTGCATTTTATGCATGAAGAAACTGAGAAATGGAAAAGGATGTAACTTGTCAAAGGTCACAAATGTAATACATCTCAGTGCTGGGACTCAAAATAAAGTTTTCTGACTAAATCCAGCTGCATAAAAAACATTTATAGGCCTGAAAACCCCCTAAAAGCAGGAAGCATCTCATCTTAACTTCATATCTCTTGCAGTGGTCTGCACAACGGGCATTTAATACCTGCACTGGCCTGTGTTATAACTCTTTGTTGGCACAGGCCCTGGCCTCTAGGGAACTCTCCATGGTGCTGAACCTAGCTGTTCAGAATGCCAGAGCTGGAAGGAGCCTTAGAACAAAAAACATGGAATAGCAGGGTCTGAAGGGATCTTAGAAACCATCTAGTCCAACTCTCTCTCACTTAAGATATGAGGAAACAGAAGTTAAATAACCTCAGAAGAAAAACCACAAAACAAAGGAATTTCTGCATTTTACCTTACCTTCCATTTTTTCTTATTATTAAAGATATCCATGTGGTATTTTTATTTTTTTAAACCCTTAACTTCTGTGAATTGGCTCCTTTGTGGAAGAGTGGTAAGGGTGGGCAATGGGGGTCAAGTGACTTGCCCAGGGTCACACAGCTGGGAAGTGTCTGAGGCCGGATTTGAACCTAGGACCTCCCGTCTCTAGGCCTGACTCTCAATCCACTGAGCTATCCAGCTGCCCCCTCCATGTGGTATTTTTAACATTTTATGATAACAACTTGTTGGAGTCAAACACAAAAATAAATGTTGACCTGGAGAACTTAAGGGCATGAATGGCTGAACTACTGTGTAATGTTAAAACAGTAAAACGCGTTCAAGTCATGCTTGGGAGAGACCTCCAAATGCAGTGTCTAGGATGGCAAATGCCTTTGTGTCAGCATGCTCAAAGAGCAGAAAATATGCTAAAAACTCAATAGGCATTTACACATTCATGATCCTTCCAAAAAGAAAGGGAGTAAAATTGTAAATTATGGTTTCTTCTCAGCTTCTCCATATGAGTCCTTTCAACTGATCTTTGCAAAACATGGTTCCTTTTCTTCTTTTAAATCCTTGCCTTCCATCTTAAAATCAATACTGTATATTGGTTGCAAGGCAGAAGAGTAGTTAGGGCTAGGCAGTGGAGGTTACATGACTTGCCTAGAGGCACACAAGTAGGAAGTTGTCTGAGGCCACATTTGAACCCGTGTCCTCCAGGCTCTAGACTTGAGTCTTAATACACTAAGCTACCTACCTACCCCCAAAGGCAGGGTCTTTAACTCACTCTCTTTTCTAATCACCTTTCTTTGAAAACATTATAGTTTGTCAAAGTCCTTCCTGATAATATAGTTCCAGAGCTGAACACCATTCTTTAAATTTGGTCTGACTAGGAAAAAAGAAAATGGGACTTTCAGCTCCTCAATTTTTATTATCAAAAACTAAGCTTCCATTAACTTTTTGGTAGCTACATCACACAATTGAGTTTATGGTTTATGAACCCCAAGGTCCTTTTCACACGAGTTGTTATGTAGTCAAAAATATTCCATTATTTTTCATTTTACAAATTAAAAAGTTCCATAAATTCATACTCTAAGATGTTCTAGTGGTTTAGAAACAATCCTTGGCTCTTAAAGGTTATATGCAAAGAGTGGCTCTTGTAGATTTTAGCATGCTGCAAAGCTCTGAGTGTGACCTCAGTAACAGGTTAAATATTCTTTCCGAGGACTAGCTTAGCAAAAGTAAAGAGAAATGTTATCATTAATGGGCCAACAGGCTGGTGAGTAATTCTTTAGCTACAGCAACCCATAAGCCTTTGCATACCCCTTTTACAATGATAGAGCAGAGTGGTGGAAAGGGGAGAGGAATGTAAGGATAACAAAAATTTTAGTCCAAAAACTTTAACTTAGTTATTGGTACTCTAAATATCAGATACTTATCTAATGACTAACAAGTACTAAAGGAAATGAATTGTATCAATCTTTATATTCTTACTACATAAATGAAATCAGAAGAAAATCACAGCTAAATGGAAAGGTGATTCACAAATTCTCCTTGAAGTGAATTGGCCAAGTTAATTTTATCTTGTACCCAAAATAAGAAGAAACATTTCAGAAGCAACAACATTTCATGGGATATCTGGTCATCTCATATTGTTGCAATGCTCATAAAAAGTATTTGAAAAAGACTTCCATGAAAATAACTGAAGTTTATGTGCCCACATCTGATGCAGAAAATGGAGAGGTAGAGAAATTCTACTAGGTAATTTATGATATTCTTCAAATTAAATTAAGCCCTACTTATAGAATCAATAACCTCCAATGACCTTGGATCAGTCATTTCCATCTCTGAGTTTTAGTATCCCCATCTGTGATAATGACCATTATTCTGAGAATTTCCTAGAGCTGCTGTTAGGATAAAATAAAAATAGGAAAACATTTTGTCAAATGCAAAGCTATGTGCATACACACAGAATGATGATTATTACTATGAAGAGTCATAATCATATAACCATAATAACTATAGCTACCATTTATATAGTATTTTAAGGTCTATAGAACATTTGAAATATATTATCTTGGTTGAACCTTACAATAACTTTGGAATGTTGAGGTAATGAATACACCCATTTTACAGATGAAGAAACAGAAATTCAGGAGTTAAATGATTTGCCCATACTATCACAACTAGAAAATATAAAGAGATAAAGTTGAATCGAGGTCCTTCTAAGTTCATTCTGAACGATTTCATTCCAATTTATTTTATCTGTTATTATTTTCATTAATCACTACATATATTATTCTCCTACTCCTGTTTCCTTCGCTCTGAATCCTTTCATATATGTTTTTCAGTATTTCTCTGAATTCCTCACATTAACAGCTTTTTATTGCACAATAACATTCCATTACATTCAGACATCACAATTCATTCAACCATTCTATGATCAACAGGCATTCTTTTGTTTCCAGTTTTTTACTACTTCAAAGACTGTTACTATGAGTACTGTTTTACCTTTCTGGCACTGACAGTACACTAGGATGACTAGACTAAAATGTATGAACAATTTAATGACTTGGAGATAATAAGACAAGTCATTTCTCTAGGCCTCAAGTTCTTCATCAAACTTTTATTAGAGAAACTAAGGGAAAAGATTTCCCTCCCTCATTTAACTATTCTCCTAATTTTAATTTCATTGAGTTTTCACAAAAACTTTTCAGTTTTATGTACCAAAATTGTCTATTTTATCTTCTTTGATTCTTCTCTGAACATAAACTCTTCCTTTACCCACAACAATGAAAAGTATTTTCTTGCTTGCTCTTCTATTTTGCTTCTAACACTCCTTTTTATACACAGATCACATGTAATTATGAGGTTTAATGAAGTATGTAGTTTAAGTTCTTGGCCCAGACTTAAATTCTGTCTCAGCAGTTTTTAATCAAACAGTGAGTCCTTAACTCCAACAGCTGACATCACTGGACCTGCTGAATAATATAATACTATATTCATTTGCTTGTGTATGTTACATGTCAAATCTGTTTTAGTGATGAATTTTTCTATTTTTTAAAAACCAGAACCTAATAGTTTTGATGAGTATGGCTTTGTAGTAGGTTGGGGCTTATCGTGTTCCTTCCTATTCTTTTTTTTAATTTCCAATGAGAAACATGACTCCTCTAGATGAATCGTGACTTTTTTCTAATAATCTAAATTAATCATTCAGTAGTTTGGTATGACACTGAACATTAATTCTGGTAGTATTGTCATTTTTATTATATTGGCCTGACCTAACCATAAGCAATTGTTCTCTCTCCATTTAAGGTCTATTTTGTAAAGATAATTTTATTTTCTGTATAAAATTTCTGTAAAGATAATTACATTACTATAGTTCCTGTGTATGTCATGGTAGGTGAATTTATCTTATTTCTTCTGTAGTTACTTTGTTGTTTATATTTTTCTTTTTTATTAAACCCTTATATTCTGTCTTAGAATAAATATTAGGTATCAGCTACAAGGCAAAAGTGGTAAGGACCAAGCACTGGGGGGGTTAAGTGACTTTGTCCAGTGCCACACAGATACAAGAGTCCAAGGCCAGATCTGAATCCTGGACCTCCTGTTTCTAGGCCTGGCTCTCAATTGACTGAGCTACCTAGCTGCCCCCATTCTCTCTCTCTTTTTTTTTAATCGAATTTGCTAATGGTTTATTGGTTTTACTGGTTATCAATGCAATGGATTTTTGCTTTCAATTTTCTTAATTTCATCTTTGCTTTCTTAGAATATCTATTTTATTATTTATTTGTAGTTTTTAAAGTTTAGTTTTCTAGTTATTTTAGTTGAACACCCAATTTGCTTATCTGTTCTTTTTATTTTTATTTTTCTTTGATAAATGGGTTTAGAAATGTAAACTTTCTCCTCAGGACTGCTTTGGCTATATCCCAAAAGTTTTGACATAACTTGTTATTTTCTTTAATGAAGTTTTCTATTGCTTCTCTGATTTGTTCTTTGACCCCAGAATTCCTTAGGATTGAGTTAATTTTAACCTTTTCTTCAAAGATCCTTTTTTGAAGGCCAGTTTTTTCTGAATTGCATTATTAAAAGACATGCTTAATTTTATGCTCGTTTATTAAATGTTTGTGTCCTACTACAGTTAGTTTGGGCAAAGTTGCTATGTATAGCTAAGAAACATATACTCACCTTTTGGTGACATTCAATAAAAATCAATCATGTATATTAAATTAATTTCCTAAAACTCTATTCAGATCTTTAAGTTCTTTATTTTTATCTTTTGGTTAACTATGTCTAAGCTCAAAAGTGGTACACTGAGATGGTCCTCTATTATATTTTTTATTATTTCTATCAATAATTGAATGAACATTTCCTTTATTTAGGTACTATGCCATTTGGTCTAAATAAAATAATGATATCACCTATGATGTCTTTAGTCATAATTTAATTTCTCCATTTATCTCTTTTAATCCAAAGTATTTTTATCATTGCCTTCAGTGAGATCATGATTCACTACTTTTCTTTTCAAAAAAATTTTTTGATCCTCATAATAATCCTGGGAAGTAGGTGTTATTATCCTCATTATTCCTCATTGAGGAAACTAAGGCAAAGAGAAATTAAGTGATTTGCCCAAATTTACACAGCTAGTGTCTGAGGCTAAATTTTAATTCAGATTTTTCCTGAGTCTAGGTCCAGTATTCTATTCACTATCACCTTGCTGCCTTTGTCTTCCCTTTCTTTCTTCATTGTACTTTGTTATTAACCCAGACTGGAAGAAACCTAATCCATTACATGCCTATCCACCTAAGTGAGAGCATCATAGAATAACAGAATCATAGACTAAACTTTAAGAAGCAAGATCTCATAGAATCTTAGAATCATAAATATAAGGGGTCTCATATTTAACCTACTATTATCCAAGTGAATCATTCAAAGTGGGTAGTAACTGTTGAATCTGAAATGGCTCTCAAGGCTCTCTGAGTCACAATTTCAAAAACATGCCTCAGAAAGACAAAAGACTTCCCTGTTAGATATTTCAAATTAGTATATCCTGGGTATTCTGCATTAGAGAATCACCAATCATTACAGCTTGTTTTCTTCCTTTGACTTGTTCCAGAAGGTCTCTTCTCTGGTGGCTCCTTTCAAGCTCTACGATCATCCCTACCATATAAAAAGATGCTCCTTGGTCCTCTTTCCCTTCATTTCCCTTTCATTCTCCAAACAACTTGGGAATTTCTACTATACCATACTTCTTCAGATTATTTTTCTTCTGTTTTCTCCTTGAAGTGCTTTTTTTCCATTCTTCTAAAATTCATTCTCCTGGACAAACTAGAAAGTAAAGGAGTGGTCCTCTAGGCGTGCTCCCAAGTAGAAAAGAGCCTGCGTTATTCTAATAATGCTTTTGCTTGGGAGTTAGAAACAAGAAATATTGCTCACTCTCTGAAGATCACTAAGAATTCCCCTGTTCTCATATTTGCTGGAACTGATTTTCAACTTCATTTCCCTGTCACTTTTGCTGCTAGTTCTTGCGGCTTAATATCATGCAAACTCCACATGTTACTTATATTTCAAGTTTTGTTGATTGAGAATGAATGCATGCAGGAGCTATAACTGTTTTCTGCAAGAAGGTCTTATAAGTAGAAGTCAGTTTTCAGACCCATCTTGGATCTTTGTTTCTCTCTTCATCCCTTACCTCTAATCAGAATTCAAAATCTCTCTCATTACCCTACTGTAGCTCCTTATTTACAAGAGAATTCCTTAAAGGGACAACTCAAAGGTAATAATTTAATTCATCCTCCCAACAAGAGTAAAGCATGGCCTCTGTAGGTCAACAGATCATCCAGTCAGTCTCCATTTGGACTTGTGATGAGAAATTCTCACGTTTCCAAGACAGCCTATTGTACTATAGAGTCAGTCTCTGATTACTGTTATTCCTAGTAATAAACTAAAATGTACCTCCTTTAATACCTTCTCTCTCTTACTTGGGCCAAAGACTGGTCTTCCAATCTTTTTTTTTATTATTTTTTATTTTTATACATTTATTAATATTCATTTTTAACCTGATTACATGCTTCATACCCTTACTTTCCCCTTCACCCCTCCCCCCCCCCCCCCCCCCGCTCTCCCCTCACCCATGGCTGACGCACATTTCCACTGGTTGTAACATGTGTCCTTGCTCAGGGCCCATTTCCATATTGTTGTTAGTTGCATTGGTGTGGTTGTTTCTAGTCCACATCCCCAATCATGTCCACCCCAACCCATGCGTTCAAGCAGTTGTTTTTCTTATATGTTTCCTCTCCTGCAGTCCTTCCTCTGAATGTGGGTAGCGTTCTTTACCATAAATCCCTCAGAGTGGTCTTCCAATCTTGATTCCAAACATATTCTAAGCTATAAAACATATGTAAACTGGCAAATGCAGATGAGGTGGGGGGGGGGGGGAGCAGGATTGGATCCTGGGCTCTGATACACTTCTAATGAGAAAGAGAAAGTCAAAATGGAAGGAAGAGAGAGAACAATTTGGAAGCTTACTAAGGCTGAAAAGGTGATTAGACTTTGGGAGATTCTTGAGGGCACATTTTAATTGCTTTCTGAACATCTCCACCCTATAATCTTCTTTCTTTATTGTTACTCAGATTAGGCCTAAAAGTAGGTAAAAAGATGATTTGATTAACATGCAAATCAGAAATGACTTTCAAGGGAAAACTGGAACTTGATCCTAATGTGACTATCTTTGGGGAATTATAAGTACAAAGAGTAATAAAAAACCCATGGCAGCTTCCTAACTCCTTAAAGAGAGGCACCAAGGAAGTGTTCTTAGATGAGATAGCCACATTTAATTATATAGGAAGCCAAATTGAGAAACTCACATTTGGAAATGAAGCTCATTCTTCAGAGACACAAGATGGGGGGAAGTGTAGCTAGACAGCAATTCATCTGAAACATACCTGGATTTATCAGAATTTTAGTAACCTGCAAGTCTGATGCATCAACAAATGGCAATCAGAAAACTAAGTTATCTTTTACCATAGGAAGAAATTCACACTCAGTAACTCCTGCTGTCAGCTATTTTCTTTAAAAACCCTTACCTTCTGTCTTAGAATTTATACTAAGTAGGAGTTCCAAAGCAGAAGAGCAGTAAGGGCTAAGCAACAGGGGTTAAGTAACTTGCCCAGTGACAAACACACTCAAGAAGTGTCTGATCTGAGGCTAGATCTAAACCCAGGACCTCCCACCTCCAGGCCAGACTCTCTATCCACTAAGCCACCTAGCTGCCCTTCCATCAGCTATTTTCTTAGCAAATTCTACCCACTGTATCAATTCTCCCTCCTAGCTCTGTCATTTGCAAATTTGATAAGTATACCATCTATTCCTATTTCCAAGTCATTGGTAAAACTCTTAAACAGCCTAAGGTAAAGCTCAGATCCCTGGGGAACTCCACTAGAAAATTCCTGCCATACTGACATTAAACCATTAATAACTAGAATACTGTGTTCAGTTCCAGACTCCATCTTTTAGGAAGGACAATGATAAAATGAAAAGCAACCTAAGGAAGATGACTAGCATGCCAAGGGCCTTGAGAAAATGCCATCTGAGGGGGTGCTTGGAGAAGACAAGACTTAGGAGATCATGATAGCTATCCTCAAGAATAGACATGAATGACTATCATGTGGAAGATAGATTAGGTCTCTCTTGCTTGGCTCCACTGAGCAGAAGAAGGATAAAAAGGCAAAGGCTGAAGAGTGGCAGTTACCAGGCTTTCTGTAAGGGAAATGCTCCTACCAGGTATCATCAGATGAAATGAACTGCATTATATTTTTTTTATTTTTACCAATTACATGTAAAAACAAATTTCCACATAAGTTTTCCAAAGTTATATGATCCAAATTGTCTCCCTTCATCCCTTCCCTCTCCCATTCCAAAGCTGGCAAATAATTCGATTTGGATTGTATGTGTATTATCTGAAATGAATTGCTGTGGGAGTAAAAGTGTCCTATATCACTGGAGGTCTTAAAGCAAAGGATGAATGATCGCTGGTTACTTATGTGTAAATTCCAAATTCAGTATGACTTGGAAAAGATGACTTCTTAATCACTTAGCACTTAGAGACTATGTATGATTCCATGGAAATTATTAATATACAACTAGTTTGCTTTCTAAAACCTATACCTTCTGTCTCAGAAACAACACTTAAGTATCAGTTCCAAGGCAGAAGGGTGGTAAAGGCTAGGCAACTGGGGTTGTACATTAACTGAACAGCTGGTATTATCACCAGACCTCAAATTTGCAATGCACTTTACAGTCTACAAAAAGCTTGACAGCCTATAAAGTGATATGGATTTTATAAATTGCTTGATGTATATAAGGCACTTTATGGTTCATAGTGTTTACAGCTTTAACCACTATAGAGTTTATAAGGCATTTTAGTGGTTAAAATACTTATAATTTATAAGGAACTTTAGCATTTAGAAAGCACTTTCCATTTGTTGGGCACATTTTTCAAATGCTCCAAAAGATACCTGGACTCCTTGATGTGTACACATTTCCATTATTCTCCTCCAAAATCTGAAGAGTTACAATGGGGCAGGAGGAACAAATTTGTTTGTGTGGCCTCAAAGAGCAGAGCAAGAGTCAAGGGGGTCATAGGCAGACAGATTTCCCATACCAGAAATGAGTTCCTTAACAAGAAGAACTAGCTTCCTCTAGGGACAGCACCCCTGGGAGGTGCAAGTACTATACTGTCACACTTGGTTTTTTAACTGGTAAATTTAGAGAAGTAGTGATGTAACGGGGAGGACCCCAAAGGTTTATGGTGCAGTTGAGTCTTGAACCCAAGTCCTAAAAAGTATACATTCACAGACAGAGAGCTGCAAGGGACTTTAGCAGCTATCTAGTATGACTTAGAGACTATATATAATACACTCAACAAGTGGCTGTCCAATTTCTGCTTGAAGACCTATAGAGGGAGGGAACTTCCTCTTAAGGTAATTCATTCAATTTCTGAACAGCATTAAGGATTAGAGATGTTTTTAAATGGAGAGTCTAACTGTGCCTTCCTGATTCTATGCTCTGAGGCAGGCTCCCTCCTCCAAATGATCACCCTACATAAACCTGAAGACAGCTAGATATTCTCTCTGTGTCTCTTCTCTAGGCTAAAAATCTCCAATTCATTCAAGAGATTCTCATATACTCTGGATATATTTAAGGCTCTTTACCACCCAAACTGCCTCCTCTGGACACTCTCCTGCTTCTAAATATCCCTAGACTGTGGTGTCCAGACCTGAATACTCTACTTCAGAGGAGGTTTAATGAGACAAAGAGGGGATGAAACAAACATCTACTTGTTTGTTCAAGCACTAAACTAAGCACTTTTCAACTATTATCTCAATTAAAGAGGCAAGTGCTGAGTGCCTGAGGACTGATTTGAATTTACACTCTAGAGTACAGTGGAACTCTTACTGTCCTGATCCTGGAAGCAATGTCCTTCTTCATGCAGTCTGAGATCCTAGCTATTTGGCCACTTCATCACGCTGATGTGAGAGAAACATATCTAAGTCTGTAGCAGGGTCTCACCCCAAGAATGGGAGACTCAAACTCCAGTCCAGAAATAAGAAAAGAATTTTATTTGAAGAAAAGGTGGTTTATGGTTGTATAATAGCAAATGGAATAGTCTCGGGGCTGATCATGTAGCCTTAGGGCCAATGGATAAGCCCAGGGGCTAGCAGAGTAGCCCTTTTGGAGCTTGATAGCAAGGAATGGCACTCTGCTATAAGGTGGCAGCTTCCTCTCAAGAGTGGAGCTACCACACTCTGTGGATCAGGGTTGGCATATTTGGTGTGTGGCAGCTTAGTATGTCCCTTTCCAAACTCAGGTGGAGGTTCTTCCATTGTCCACCTTGTCATCATGTGTCTGGGAGAGGTCCTGATGCCCTTCCAGAGTGGAAACATGGGGAGGGTATGATATGGTACCACTATAGGTAATTATTTCCTTTTTTTAAAAAACCCTCACCTTCCGTCTTAGAATCAATTCTGTGTATTAGTTCTAAGGCAGAAAATTGGTAAGGGCTAGGCAATGGGGGCTTTGACTTGCCCAGGGTCACACATCTAGGAAGTGTCTAAGTGTAGATTTGAACCCAGGACCTCCCATCTCTGGGCCTGATTCTCAATCCACTGAGCCACCCATCTGCCCCCTTAATTATTTCTAAGAATAACATAAACAATTAATAAAACAGAGAAGGTGCAAAGCTGATGCCTAGCACAATGTTACAGATCCTAGCTGTCCCCTAACCCCATCATCTTTATGTTACCTGCAAATATGATAAGCATGTAATCCATGCCTTTATCCAGGTCACTGAATTTTTTTTAATGGTAAACCACACAAGGCCAAACATTTATCTCAGGAGTACTCCACTGGAAATCTTCTGCAATCTGATTGAACTATTGCCTAATCTGTAGCTTTCTATCTCCTCCATACGAACAGTATAAATTATTAAAATTCTTGCTAAAACCGAGGCAAATTATATCCACAGCACCATCAACTAGTTTATACAAATCTTATTAAAAAAAAAAAAAGCTAAATGAGTTGGAATTGACTTGCCTAGGGTCACACAGGTAGGAAGTGTCTAAGGACAGATTTGAATCCAGGACCTCCCATCTATAAGCCTAGCTCTCAACCCACTAAGCCACTTCGCTGCCCCCAACCTTCTCCAATCTTGTGGTACTTCCTTTATTTTTCATGATTTTTCAAATATCATATGATTGTGGCTCAGCAACCACATCTGCTAGTTTTTTCAGGACAGAAGGACAGGTTCATCTGGGCCAAGTGATTTAAATTCTTCAAGGCAGCTAGGTACTTTTTTACAGTAGCCAATTATCTTGGCTATCAACTCTCTGTTAGTTATTTTTATTCTATCATTTTTCTCCCTTCACAAATTATCCTGTGTGTGTGTGTGTGTGTGTGTGTGTGTGTGTGTGTGTGTGTACACACATATATCTTCCCTCTACCCCCAAAAAAGGCTATGAATTCCTTAAAGATTGGGAGTGTTTTGTTCTTGAATCTATATCCTCAAAATCTAGCAGTGATTCACAACAAATAGGCACTTACAAACATTTGCTGAATACAACTAGACAAAGCTAGTGCTTTTCAGACAGTTCCAATTAGTGGAAAGGATATTAGCCCTGAAATAATTAGAAGAGCTGAATTTCAATGTTACTGGAATATAAAAATCATCTCCACAAAAGGAGAAAATAAATGAGAAATTCAGGAAACAAGAAAAAAATCTTTATAGGCTAGAGCACTGTGCTGAATCTAGAAAGATAAAATTCAATGGAGGTAAATATAAAGTTTTACACTTAGGTACAAAAGCATTAATCTCACCAGTAAAAGATGGAAAAGGTATGGACAGCAGTTTATATGAAAAAGATCTGAGGATTTTAGTGAACTACAAGCCAGTCAACAGAATGATATGGCAGCCAAAATATATTAATGTGATGTTTGACTACATTAAGAGAGGAATAAGGAAATAATATTTCCACTGTTCCCAGAACACATTTTGAAGTAGTGTATTCAGTTCTGGACACCATAGTTTAAGGAAAGATGGAAATTGAAGTGTCCAGAAGAGGGCAATCTGGATGATCAAGGGACAAGTCCATGACACGAGTATCTGTTGAAAGAAATGGGGTTTTTTTGGATTAGAGATGAGAAGACAAGGGAGACTATATAGCTGTCTTGAAGGACATAATGGTTGTCATGTGGAAGAGAAATCAATCTGGTTTGGCTTGATCTCAGAGGACAGAATCAAGAGCAATGAGTAGAAATGGCAGCGCGTCAAATTTCAGCAAATTCAACAAATTCTTAACAGAAATAAAATAGGTTGCCTCTAGAGGAAACAGTTTCCCCCTCTCTTGGAGGTCTTCACATGGTGGATGATCACTTTTCTGTGAGAAGCTTGGCTTCATTTTGTGTATAATGGCTGCTGAGGCCTATTCCAACTCTCCAATTCTGTGATTTGATAAATGGATAGTAAAAGAGTACTTTGGATGAACCTGGATGAATAACAGCTAACATTTATATGTTTATATTCTAACACATATTATATTCTAAGGTTTGCAAAGCTTTTTGAATATATTATCTCTTTTTACTTTACAACAACCAAGGGAGGTAAAAGTTTCTAACCTGCCTTAGCTCCTGACTATCTTTTCACTTCAGCCCTAGTAGACTTTTTACACTAGAAACACCTCCACCCATTAGAAGATCCTTACCAGAATTCATTTGGAGAAAACAGCCATGCTCACTATCTAACCTAGTTTAGCTCTTGATTCTCAGAACTCTGCCATCTTCCCTTTTTATTTCCCTTCAGTGCAATCATCTTCCCCTGTTAGAATGTAAGTTCTTTGAGGGTAAGGACAGTCTCTTTTCAATACCTATATTTGTATTCCCATTATTTAGCACAATGACAGACATTATGCTTTATTTAATCTTAGGGATAAAGATGATTATGTTACATAAAATTGAAAAACTTTTCTACAAACAAGATCAATGCAGTGAAAATTAGATGGGAAATTTGTGAACTAGGAAAATAAATCTCTGCAGCTCTTTTCCTATGTTATCCTCCTAACTTATCGATTCCTCTTTCAAAGACTCAATGAGCCACTATCCAGCTAACTAACCTTGTGAACAATCACTTCAACTCCCTCTGCCTGAGGTTTCTTATCTATAAAATGGGGATAACAACATTTATAGCAACCTAAATCATAGATATGACCAAAGTCCCAGATACAGAGAGAGTCCATTTTATTCCTCCTTTTACTAAACTGAAATTTGCATCCCTGTTCCTTTTTCCTTTAGCCCCTAGTTTTATCCTCAGGTGCCATGTAGAAAATATCTTCCTCCCTTTGGCTCAAGATAGAGAGAATAAATTTTATTACCTGACAAGACGGTGGGAATAAGTTTGTCAATTTAGCATAACTGACTCTATTTTGTTTTAGGCCTCCTTTTTGTGCTTGAGTTGTTTTTGTTAAGTTCTTTCTCTAAAGTGATTTCCTAAAATACTGATCCAACCAGGTCACTTCACTATTTAATAAACTCCAGTGACTCCCTATCACTTTCAGGATCAAGTACAAAAAAAAATTCTATTTTGGTATTGAAAGCCCTTCCTAATCTAGTTTCCCCCTTCACCTCTCAACTTCTTGCATCTTATATTCCTTATCCAAACACTCTTTGATCCAGTGACTCTGGTCTCCTTGTCGTTCCATGAATAAGACACTCTCAGATCTGGGTATTTCTATGGATGCTCTTCATAAATGAAATGCCCTCCTTCTTTATCTCCACTACTTGGTTTCCCTGGCTTCTTTCAAGTCCCAGCAAAAATCTCATATTCCATAATAAGTTTTTTTCTACCCACCCCCTGCTTTTTTTAAACCCTTATTTTCTATCTTAGAATCAGTACTAAGTATGGTTCCAAGACAGAAGAGTGGTAAGAGGCAGGCATTGGAGTTAAATGGCTTGCTCAGTCACACAACTAGGAAGTATCTGAAGCCAAATTTGAACTCCAAAACCTTTTATCTCCAGGCCTGGCTCTATATTCCCTGAGCCATCTGCTCCTCCCAATCCCTCTTAATGTGAGTGCCTTCTTTCTATTGATTATTTTCTATTTATCCTGTGCCTAGCCTATTTGAGTATAGTTGTTTGCATAGTCTTCCCCATTACATTGTGAGTTCCTCAAGGGAAGGGACTGCCTTGACTTTCATTGTATTCTCAGGGCCTTGCAAAGTACCTGGCACATTACTGAATGACTATGAGTTGTATTTCATGTCAAAATAAGGACTTGAGGGCCAAGATGTACTGAAAAACAGATATGTGTTCTGAACCACCAACAGAAAAAGACCATAAACAATTTTTCTCAGTAGCTTTTGTAACAAACAACCAATAGAATTATGTGGTAAATAAATGAGGAATACCCCAGACTAGAGCAATCAGAAAGCCACTGAAGGCCCTGGCCATTAGCCTGCTCCTGAGTCTTACATGGGACAGGCTTCTGAGTTCTCACTTAAGACTCCAGCAGTCCATCTTCAATAGAGGGTAGTGCTAACTGGCTTACACAAGAGACACAATCTCAGAAAGGACATGGAGGAACTCTGCTGTGAGTGTGGGAATGATTTAACAGACTTCTAAGAATGCTTGGTGGTTTGTTGTGAGAGGGAGTGATCTATTATTTGCACATATTGATTAATAATATTTGAGAAACAGAAGTCTAATGGGTAGTTTTGTCACATTGGTTAGAATACATAGTACACACCAGGCATTACAGACAGCTAATATTTGAGGATGGAAATTATGTCAGACATGATATAATTTCCAGGCTCAACATTCACAGTTCTTTCAACTATTCCTTGTACAGTCTGTAGTTTCCTCATCATTCTGGTCACCCCCTGTTGGATATGGTCCAATTTGCCAATGTCCTTTCTAAAATGTGGACCAAAGGGACAGTTAGGCAGTTTAGTAGATTAAGAGCCAAGCCTATGAACAGAGGGTGCTGGGTTCAAATCTGGCCTCAGACACTGCCCACCTGTGTGACCCTGGGCAAGTCACTTAAACCCTACTGCCTAGCCTTTACCACTCTTCTGCCTTGGAATCAATACACAATATTGAGTCTAATGCAAAAGGTAAGGGTTTTAAAAAGAAAATAAGATATGGCACCAAAAACAGAATATTCTATAGAGCTTAATGCTGAGAATCAACCCCTACCCCATCTTAGCTATAGACCTGTCAGGAAGTAGATAAGATGGACTTAACAGGTCCAACCAGAGAACATTATATCTCCAAGACCCTATCTTCTTTGGGTATCAGTTTTCACCTCTGGGAACTAGGTAGCAATTCCATTTACTTTAATTCTAACTAACTTAGCAATTTCTCTAGGGTAAGAAACTAGAAATAATCAGTCCTCATCTATTTCACTATGGAGAGGCAGGACGACTTTGTAGTTAGGAGAAATGAGTTCACATCTTTTCTTACGAAGGAATAAAATGGCACAGTGGGCAAGTACTGGGCCTGAAGTCAAGAAGGCCTGGGTTCAAATTTGGCCTCAGATATGTATTAGTTATATGACCTTGGGCAAGTGACTTAATTTCTATCTGTGAAGGTTTCTCAACTATAAAAATAGCACCCATATCCCAGGATTGTCATGATTTTGATTATTTACTTATTTTTAATATTTTTTAAAATTTTGATTTCTAAATTCTCTCCTTCCTACTGAAAAAGCAAAGAATGATAGCCATTATGCATGTCAAATCATGCAAAACATATTTTTATATTAGCTCTAGCAAAAAAGCAAGAAATATAGTGAGAAAATTATACTTCAATTTGAATTTAGAGTTCATCACTTCTCTCTGAGGGTAGATATAATTTTTCATCATTTTCATCATAAGTCCTAGATTGTCTAGGACCACTATTGATCAGAGTAGCCGAGTCCTTCACAGTCGATGGTCGTTACAAGCATTTAATATTTGTAAAGCACTTAGCACTATGCCTGTGAAAAAGTAGATGCATAATAAATGTTTACTTTCTTTTTTACTTTTTCAAAATGGGAGTATTAATATTGGCACTACTTACCTTCAGAGCACAAAGGAAATAAGAGATATTATCAATGTTAGTTGCTAAGAATTCTCTAATATTCCCAAAGAAGTTGATAAGATAATATACCCTATTTTTTTAAAAACCCTTAACTTCTGTGTATTGGCTTATAGGTGGAAGAGTGGTAAGGGTGGGCAATGGGGGTCAAGCGACTTGCCCAGGGTCATGCAGCTGGGAAGTGTCTGAGGCCAGATTTGAACCTAGGACCTCTCGTCTCTAGGCCTGACTCTCAATCCACTGAGCTACCCAACTGCCCCCGATAATACCCTATTTTTAAAAAGCTCCTTGGCACCACTTTCCATCCCAGCTCAGTGTTCTCCTCTTCTCCCTGGAGAGGGCCAGGTGCCCTTGGAACCCACAGGGCATATTAGCCTCTGATGCAGAGAAAGTCTTTCAAATTTCTAGTCAGATGGGTAACCTCATCTACTAAATGCAATATGACAATATCTACATTTCAGATGAATGAAAAAGCATTCATTTACTTACTCTGTGCAAAGTACTATGCTAAGAGTTTGGGAATACAAACAGAAAAGCAAGGAAAAATGCAAGTCTAGCAGAACAGCTCAAACCTGGGGATACTTACCTGAAAGGGGGGGAAAATATTTATTTGAAGTTAGCACCAGACTGTAATTTCATGCTTCTCTTCCTGTGGAAAAATTCACAGGTCCTTTTCTATGCTTCTGCCCCAGGGGTAATTGGGCAGTAGAGCTCAGTGCTGAGAACCATATTGAGAGAAGAAGAGACTAGGGAAAAATAAAGCTGTAGTCTTAGAGCTCTCACTAAGGAGAGTTCAAAAACAAGCTACAATGAGAAGAAGGTTCCAAGAGCATTTGATGTTAAGTGGAACTGAAGTTCTATAGCTGAAATCCCAAAGCCACGTGGAGATGAGTCAGAAGCATCTTAAACAGAGCTGGTGGTGATTCTGCTGCCAGATAAAGTAATGATTGCAAAAGTTAAGAATCAGTAAGAAAGTAACTCAAGCAACATTTAAGTATTTCTATCTTTAATAATCTATTCTAAAAAATTATCTACCATGTAAAATTTTGGACTTTGCAGTATTGTACAAATTTTTAATACCATCTTTATAATAAAAGTCTTACAGATAAGGAAACTGAGGGTCAGAGAGGTGGGAAACTTGCCCAAGTTCCCAGAGCTAATATGTGGCAGAGCTATCACTCAATTCTGGGTCTTCTGATGCTAAGTCCCTACTATGTGCCAGGCTCTGTGCTATTAAATAGTCTAGATTTCCATGATACCACAATGGCTCTTCTACTTTAAAAATAAGACTTTCCATAAGGAAAGAAAGGCAAAGGTTGAGATTTCAATCAGGATAAACACTCCTTTGGCTTTCTACATGAAGTACCTACACTTAGAAATCATTTGGTTTAACTGTTACACAATCAAAGGCGGAAGTAACTATGGGGTTGAATTTCTTTAGTCATTTGGGATATTTTTTTAAGGAATCCAGAAAGAATGCTTGATTGAGATTCATTCCATGTCTTTGTCTTGATGAACACTAGTTAATTAGAAAATTAATTCATTGACTTTCTAAGCTGAAAACAAGAAATGAATTAGTGTTTATGTTAAAAGGTCCGTGGTCAATGAGGAGAAACCATTTCATATCTTCTTATAAATAAGAATCATTAAAAACTGAATTATTCATTTTCTATCAAAACCTAAACTTCCCTACAATGTCTCATATTGATGGCACCAACCTTACACTCACCCGGGCTTTTAAAATGAGTTCCTTAAGGATAGATACTCTCTTTTCCCTCTTTTTGTATCCCCAGGGTTAGGTACCTGGCACATAATAGGTGCTTAATAAACATTTATTCAACTGACTGATAACTACATCTGATTCTTTCTCTCTTACCCAATTCACCTCCTATCTAAATTGTATTGACTCTATAACTATAATATACCTTTCGTCTATTCTTCTACATTTACTCCTTTCCCAGTCATCACCCTATATTTGAAGTTAATGCCTCTTGTCTAGCCATCTGTAATATAGTCTTTTTTTTTTAATCTCTTATCTACCATCTTAGAATCAATACTTTGTATTGGTTACAAGGCAGAAGAGGGATATGGGTTAGGTAATGGGGGTTAAGTGACTTGCCCAGGGTCACACAGTGTCTGAGACCAGATTTGAACCTAAGACCTCCTGTCTCTAGGCCTGGCTCTCAATCCACTGAGCCACTCAGCTGCCTCCTGGACAATTCTGAAGGACTTTAGACAAAGAAAGCTATCTACCTCCAGAGAAAGAACTGTGGAGTTGGAATGCAGATGAAAGCATAGTATTTTTCACTTTAGTTTATTTGGGTTTTTATTTTGGGGTTTCAGTTTTATATGATTATTCTCTTATAAAAATTAACAAAATAGAAACACATTTTGCATGATAATACATGTATAACCCATATCAAATTGTTTTCCATCTCCAAGAAAGAAGAGAGAAGAAAGGGAGACCATTTGGTTTGTATAACTTCAGAAAAATTAGATGGAAAATTGTTATTACATGTAATTGGCAAAAAAAATATCTTTACAAAAAAATTTTTTTAAAGATTAAACCAGAAATCATGATAAAATTATCTTGGTAGTTGTGCCTAACAGATCTTTTGATTATCAGTATCAAATGAGGCCTAGTGCGAGGAGAGAGCTCACCAAAGAAATTCACTGCAATCTTGGAAGATATTCAGATAAAAAATGGAATAGGGATTCCATAGAGATCCTACAAACACCCTATCATGCAGATGACATGCTGATTGCATCAAGCCTGGAAATACTACAGGTCCTTCTCAATAAGATTCACAACTATTCAAAAGAGATCTTCCTTATTCTGAACCAGGATCTTTTCCCCTAAGATTTACCTACCCCACCCAAATTGTTACCATTTCTAACCTCTGGTAGACAAGATAGGCCCAAATTCTCTTTTCCTAATGACAGCCTATCAGAAATTGGAAGAGAATTATCATGGTCCCATTCAAAGTTATCTCTTCTCCAGCATATATTGCCCAGGATAACATTTTCATTTGATGTTCCTCTCACCAATATGGCTGACTTCCTATGGAAATGCTCTAGGACAGCATTGACAAAGTACTGGCATATATGCAGAGTGGGCACTCGGGAGTTGCTCACCCCCCCTCTTCCCAGCGCCTGAGGACATTTTTTTGCATGTCCCACTCCTCTGTCTAGATGCCCAAAGCAAGCACTTCCTCTCTCAGCTCTCTCTGGTAATGTAGGGGCTCACAGACAACTTGAATTTGCCCTCTGGGCACTTGAACTCAGAAAACATCAATGCTGCCCTATTTTGTCAATGTCTCTCACAAAATATGGCACCTGTAAGCTGCCAGTAGAAATATAATTTCAAGTTGCCATTGATCCATTCATCAGCAGTCTTTGGATCCTATCATTAAATAAATTCCAAATCCATCTTATTGCACCATCAACTCATAGCACAAATCTTTCCATGTAGCCCATTCTATCTGGATAAGATGACATTTGTCAAAATCATGATTTGTTGTTGTTGAGTCAGTCTTGTCCAACTCTTCTTGACCTCATTTGGGGTTTTCTTAGCAAAGATACTGGAATCAGTTGACATTTCCTTTTCCACCTCATTTTACAGATGAGGAAACTGAGACAAACTGAGTTAAGTGACTTGCCCAGGGTCACTTAACTAGGAAGTTACACAGCTAGGCAGTATCTGAGGTCAGATTTAAACTCAGGAAGATGAGACTTCCCGACTCCATGGCTGGCACTTTCCATTGTACCACCTAACAGCCTGAAATCATGATACTCTAAATCCATAGTATATAGCTTTGATTTTAGTAACCCTGAAAAGGAATTAAGATTAATCTGGTATGACATTTCTTCATGAATCTATATTAGCTTTTATTGATGACTGTTAAACATTTACAAGTCACCTAACAGTCCATTCTGAAATTCTGTTATTCCTCCTAGTTCTCATGCACAGATCTGCCATCTGCATCTCCACCTAAGCTGTTGATATATAACCAAGACAGAGGCCCTAAGCCATGACAGGTTGGGTGATTTGTGTCAAAAAGCACTACTAGTAGGTGGAAGACTTGGAAGCAGAATGACCAGTGTTGCATATTGAAATCCAAAGTAGACATATGAAGGAGTCACTTGGTATATTAATATTTATTCACTTAAAACTCTACCATGCCACATTTGCCAAACACATGTTTTTTCATTTTCTTTGAAGCCAGCAATCTTTCATCGTAAAAGAGAATTCCTCTTCCTTCTTTCCTATCTTTGACTTGTTTCATATGAAGGTGTGAAAAACATTCTGATGGCAGTTTCATGACTCAGCATCTCAATCACATTACCAGGATGAATCATTGAAAATAGGATGTGGCTTTGTCCCTGAATCATCAAATCAACAAGATTCATTCATATTTCATAGATTTCTTCTCAAATATTTTGCCAAAGTGCTAACAGAATTTCCCTAGTGCAAAAAATAAATTGCTGTAGCCTTAAAAATAGCACAAGATAGGTGTGTTTTCAGGATGCCATGTTTCCCAAGACACAAAGGGAACAAATATACAATGAAGCAATATCTCCCTTCCCCTCCTCAGCTACCCCATCCCTAAAATCAAAGGGCAAGAATTAAAAATCATTATTCTCCCCCCCAACCCACCTGATCTATCTCTCTGTCTCTCTCTCCCCTCCCACCATAGCTTAAGTCAGATGAATCCAGCTTCTTCCTAAAAACAAAAATTCTTTTTTCCTAAAACATACATCTGATCATATCACTCCCCAACTTAAAAACCTTCAATGGCTTCCGACTGTTGTCTATAAGATAAAATATAAATTCAGCCTGGCATTTAAAGCCTATTACCACCTGGCTCCAACCTCCCCCTTTCTAGTTTTCTTCTCCCTTTCTTTCCCTCACATCTATACTGCAGCTATAATAGACTATGGTATTAGTGGAGCAGCTATGTGGCACACTGGATAGAGTGCCAGACCGGGAGTTGGGAAAACATCTTCCTGAGTTCAGATCTGGCCTCAGATACTTGCTAGTTGTTTTACCCTATTTGCCTTAGTTTCCACATCTCTGAAGAAGGAAATGGCAAACCATTCCAATATCTTTGCCAAGAAAACCACAAATGGGGTTATGAAGAATTGAATATGACTGAAACAACTCAATAACAACATACTAGGCTATTAGCTATTTCAGACTTTGGCCTAACTTTTCATACAGATTCCTTACCCTATTTATATCATTTTTTTAAAATACAGAATCAAGGATTGGACTAGATGAACTCCAGATTTCTTTAGGCTCTAGATCCAATTCTATGATCCAAGTGGAAAGAAATCACCTCTATTTGGAGGGCCCTTTGGGTTTACATTAATAAGATATATCTATAGGTCAGATATCTAGAAGATAATTATGTAAATACAGTCCTTTAAGACAATGTAACAAGCATTTATTAAGTACTTAGTATGTACCAGGCACTGTGCTAACCCTGGAGATTCAAATATTAGCAATAAGAAAGACAATCTTGTCCTCAAGGAACTTAAGTTTTAATGGGGGAAGACAAAACACAATGGGAAGAGATAAGAGAGGAGAGATACTATGTCAAAGTCTGGAAAGTCAGAAGGAGAATCAAGGAATAAAAGCAAGCTGTCCCGGGCTTCCCCAACAAGAGAAGGGGACAGCATGGTTGATGGATGTTCCAGCATGAAAAGGTCTCAGGCACTAGAGTGAAATGGTAGCAGAGACATGGTGCAAAGTCTGAAACTTCAAAAGCAAGGCTAGAAAGGGAATTAAAGTTAGCCATCCTGGGCTTCCTAATTTATCAATAACCATTTTCAAATACTTTGAACTTCAGTATAAAAAAAAAGATTATGATACAACCAGGCAAATCATGAACTCATCAAACAGGAAGGACTAGAATCAGGAAAAGTCTCAATATAAAAGAAGATTTGGAGCAAATGGGTTTCCTCTATTTTTCTCCCTCTGAACACTAACCAGTGCCCAGGATCTTAGTTTCCTATTATCTTGATTTAATTAGAAGGTCTGGGTCCAACAGTCTCACATTAACATATTTTGTAATCCAGGAAGAGTATTTTTTGAAAAGTATACTTCACAGAATTATAGAATGACAATTACAGAATCTCAGAATCAAAAGGAGCTTTAAAACTTATATACTATCATGCTCATCTAGAGTTCATCTGAACAGCACCTATAACAGCTAGCTGACTACTTTTCATGGAAGTTTATTCCTTAATGGGGTTGGTGTGAACACTGGAAGTTTATACCTGTGGTTGAGCTGAAATCTGTTTCCACTGGTCCAAATTCAACCTTCTAAGGCAGTGATTCCCAAAGTGGGTGCCACCACCCCCTGGTGGGTGCTGCAGCCATCCAGGGGAGTGGTGATGGCCACGGATGCATTTATCATTCCTATTAATTGCTACTAAAATTTTAAAAAATTAATTTCCAGGGGCGCTAAGTAATATTTTTTCTGGAAAGGGGGCAGTAGGCCAAAATAGTTTGGGAACCACTGTTCTAAGGCAACATTAAACTGCCTATGACCAAGTCTGACAACCCTTCTGATAATGGAAGAAAACAATCATATTTAATTTCTTTTTTTTTAAATCCTTAAACTCAATATTAAGTATCAACTCTAAGGAAGAGTAAAGGTGAGATCATTGGGGTTAAGTGACTTTGACCAAGGTCACACAGCTAGGGAGTGTCTAAAGCAAGATTTTAGCTCAGGTCCTCTCAATTCCAAACCTGGTACTCTACCCATTGAGTCATTCAGCTGCCCCATATTCCATATTCTAACTTAAAGAAAGGCAGAACTAATTTTTCCAACTGTTTCTCCCCTAAATTCTCTTCCTATAATCCCACCCAATCAGCTCTTTTCTGGGTAACATTCCATCTTATCAATATCCTCCCTAAAATGTAATAACATGTTAATGTTATATGAGATAATGGCTCCTTAGCATATTAGGAGAAAACTGCTTAGAAGTGGAAAGAAAAGAAATCAAATATCTGAAAGATAAGGAGGAAATGACCCCAGAAAAATCTAAGGAAGTGGGAGAAGAATGGAGGAGTTAGAAAACACATTAGAAACAAAGTCCAAATCAGGGTCACTAATCTTTGTAGATTTGGAGACTTGGAGGCTCAGAGGCTCAAAAAATGCAAGTGGGAAAAACCCTCAATATCAGCAAACTTTACTAAGGAAGATGGGAAATGAACCTAGAGAAAGCCTGACTTGAAGCTCAACTGAAAAAGCTCTTACAAATGAAACTGCAAAGACAATAAACATAAAATAGAATAGAATTGTCTACATGTCTCATATCAGTTTTCTACATTATTGACAACGTAATGACAAAATTTAGACTGCCAGGTTTCTTAACCTAGGGTCAATAAACCTGTCTTTTTTTTCAGTAATAATTCTATACATATGTACATATAAAACTATATTACAATATAATTGTTTTCTTTGCTAATCCTATGTATTTTATTTTATGCATTTAAAAACATTCTGAGAAGCAGAGTAAAATTTACAGCTGACTGTCAAAGGTATCCATGATAAAAAGGGTTTAAGAACTTGTCACACACCTCAATCTTAGACTCCTATGTGAGAAAGGGAAAGATGAAGAGAGAAAACAGCTGAATCTGACCAAATACAAATGAGGGGGGGAAAAGCATCAATGTTGGAGGTGATATAATTGTAAAAACATAAATTCATCTTCGTAATATTTCAGAGATAATGCTGAAAAAAGGGAAAAGAACATAGACTCTAGCATTTCCCCAAAAAAATAGTAAATGAAGAAGAGACATCAGTAACCAACTGACCACTATTGCTACTTTCTCATCTCCATAAAATCTTATATGATAATAGTCTATGTATGTTATAAAAATATGGAAAGAGAACATGTTTTTGTAGATAATTCTCTACAGCAGACTACATCTTCTCAAAATACCCCTTCATACATGCAATTACAACTACAGAGATAATTTTGCTCAACAATCAATTATCAAATGCAGCATTAAAATGTAAGATAAATATCTCTATATCTATACACATATATGCAAACCAATTACAAAGGTAGCTATGTGGCACTGTGAACAGAGTGCTGAGATTGAAATCAGAAAGACTTAAGTTCACCTATGGCTTCAGACACTAGCTGAGTGACCCTGGACAAGTTACTTAATCACTGTTGGTCTCAGTTTCCTCAAAGTTAAAATGGGGATAACAAAAGCACCTACTTCCCTAGGTTGTTGTGAGGATCAAATGAGATAATATTTGTAAAGCACTTAGCACAGTGCCTGGCACACAGTAGGTGCTATAAGTTTATTCCCTTCTCTTCCCAATCCACTTTCCTCCTTCATTAAAACTGTTTTGCCACTGTAATGGAGAATGTCCTACACAGCGCTCAAAGTTAAAAATTTCCCCAAGTACCACAAACGTCTTCAATGCCCAAGACTTGTACCCTTTATTCTACCTCAACTATGCAGAAGTATGGTCACACTTTTTAATTCACTTTTTCACTCATGAGCTTTCTATTCCTTAATCAGAAACTCTGAAACTTCCTTTATGTGGCCATAACCACTCTCTCTTCCTTCTTCCCTCTCTCTCTCTCCTTCTTCCCACCCCTCTCTATCCCCCTAAACCTACTGATCACTCTTACCATGAACTCTGTTCCCTCTATCCCTTAATAATTTCCCGTTAGTTTCCTTCTAATCTTGACTGTAGGTAACCAGTTCAATGACACACCATCTTCTTTGCTCAAATCCCTTGCTTCTTTGTCCTCTACCGTTCATACCTTGCCAAACCCCAACCCTTGATTATTCCCACTATCTGCTTTTTATATTCTTATTTATATGCCACTGACTAGTGCTGGAAGAATTCACGTAAACATGCTAACTGGGTCCACTACCAATTGGTGTTATTTATTCTCAACAGGAACCTCATTATCACAAGGCAATCCTCTTACTCTCTAACACACTTCCCCCAAGCAACTATTCCAAACCTTATCTTCTCTTCCTGGTCTCCATACCACCTCTTCCCTTCTCAGAAGAGGACCTCTTCTGTCATACCTCTGTGAGAAAATAAGTGCCTTTTTCTCTCCTGTTTAACACATTAAAATTCTTTAGCATCGTTCTCTCTTTGCTCCAGTTTCTGATGAATAGGTGCTCCCTCCTCAAACCTAACTCCTCCACTTATATGTGTCCTTGATCCCATCCCCTAATGCTTCCCCTGCCAACTTGACTCCCGAATCATTCCTGTCCTCTTTATTTTCAGTCTTCTCCAGTCTTCTAGCTTTTTCCCGTGTTGCCTACATGTCTAAGGGTCCACCATTTAAAAAAAAATGTTTGATTTGACTCTAACCCTTCAAATTAGCAACCAATAACCTCTCTCTCTTCCCTCTTACAGCCAAACTCTTAGGGGAATAAAAAATAGTTTCTACTCATTACTTCTTCTCCTGCCATTCACTTCTCAATTCCTTGCATTCTGGCCTCCTTCCTTCCTTCCTTCCTTCAACAGGGATTGGTTTTCCCTAAAAAGAAACAAAACAATCCTAGGACCCAGCTGGACCCAGCTTCCCCAGCACAGCTTCCTGGCTACTAACGGCATAAAAAGGCTCAGCCACATGAGTCTAGTTCTTTCTCGCTCTGAATATTTCTGAAAACCACAAGAGTAATAACTTCATAATATCCTTTGTCCTGGTGACCAGACATATCTCCATAGGGAGAAGAGGGGGAGATGAGTCTAGAGAAAGTAATACCATAACCTTGTTGCATCTCCTTCCTATGTTAGGGCAAAGCATAGCTCCTTTTGTTAACTATCCAGTGACCTGAGAGAGCCTCATTTCAACACAACATCAAAGCTGAACTGAAAGAGTTGTAACAGCATTAGAGCTACTTCAGAAATAATCTTGGTATCTTCACTTGTAAACTGAGGCTAACACCAGTACTCTGGGAGGCTCAAATAAATTACTATGGTATGATACAAGTACCTTCATGCAGCTCTATAGTAATGAATTATCTCAGAATATTCAAAACTAAAGGTTCCATAATGGAAAGGTACAAGGGGAACATGAAAACGATAATGTGAAGGTATATAAATTTCAAATGACCTCAGGACTCTGACCAGAGCAATATCTAATCATTATTTCCAAAAACTGATAATAAAACATACCTCCTACATGTTAGCAAAGGATGAGGCACAGGATGAACCAAACATTGATTTGTTTTGTTTGACTAGACAAATTTATTACAAGGGAGGGCTTCCACTTGTGGTGGGAGGACATTAACAGGTAATAAGAGACATGGGGGGAAAGCATCAAAAAACATTTTTTAATGCCCAGAAGGAAACAAAACAAAAAAAAAATACAGAGAAGTGTACAAATAGAACAGTTCTGCTACTATCTTTCAAACTTAAATTATGTCATAAATATACACAAAGCTTCACAGTTTCTAATATATTCATCATTCAGGTCCTTCTTTGTATGTGAAAATATTTGTGTTCATTGGTGATACTTAAGGTCATGATAAGAAAGAAAAATTAATGCAATACTATCCCCCCCACCATGGTAAGTATAATCTACAGCATATTACCGAAGATGATTTGTCCATGAAAAGTGATATTTTAAAAAAAAAGATGACAACATTCAGGATATGAATAATAAGAGAGAGACAGGCTGGTCATTTAGCCATGGTCAGTCATAGTAATTAGAGCTAGAAGGGAACTTAACCTTATATCATCCACTCCAATCTTCTCATCTTACAGATAATGTAACTTAGGCTGAGGGAAGGGAAGTAACTTGCTCAAGGTCACAGAGGTAAAAAGAGATAACAAATGCACAGTCAGAACAGAGGATGCAGGAAATATTAAAAGAGCCAAAGGAAGGCCTCCAGCACACTGAGCAGATCCTCTAAGGCAAATCACAGAATGACATTAAAATAAATCATATAAGACAAAAAAGCATGGATGGGTTTCAAAATGGTGAAGTTCCCACAGCAAAGAGATTATATATCTAGCTGAGTATCAAGCAAAATATAAGTAGTTGAAGATTTTCAGGTTTGGAGTTTAGGTTTACTTTAGAGATTTTCTGAAGGTCACTTCTAGTCTTTCAAATGTTTATAGGCTTCAAAATGGATTATGTAATAAAAAGACAGGATTTGAAATGCATGGCCCAAGGCAGCTCTGAATTAAGTGACTTACATGGCTCTGTTTCATTGCCAACTACAGCTGCAGGAGCCAGCCTTTCCCTGGAATGCTAATGATGCCCCAGTTCCCAGGGACAAGGCATTGAAGTGACAAGGACAATGCGCTTTTTTACTTTCCTTAAACACTGCAACTAGCAGGGCATATAAGCAATGAGACAGAACTCATGTTGAAACGATTCCAAAGAAGAACTCAATCAGGCATCAACTCCTGTCAAGTTTATTTTTGAAATGTTCCTGCCTTTCCCCTACATTCCCCCCTACCCCATTCTTTCCATTTGTGGCCATCACACTCATCCTATATCTCCTAGCCCTACACGTGAATGCCCCACATAGATCTCAAACACAATACATCTCAATATACCATCTTTCCCCATCTCCCATTATCTCCAATCTGGATTCTCCAAGGTTGTCTTTAACATATAACCAAGCTCTGGCACCTGCCATATCTGATGAGTTGCAAGTCCTCCTTTTTCCCTCTATAAAATCTTCCCCAATCAATCATCCCTTCCACACTTGCCCCCTAGCCAGGTGGTTTGGTGGTGCAGTGTATAGAGAGTGTTGGTCTGAAGTCAAGAAGACCTAAGCTCAAATACAGCTTTAGACCGCAGCTGTGTGAACTTGGGAAAGTCATTTAAACCAATGGTGACAAATTCCACTACAAACAGAGGCCACTAATCCCTGCAGAGCACATAATGACTTAGAAAATCACATATTAATATTATCTATATTTTATCATATTTTATTTTGTTAAATATTTTCCAATTTTAACTTTTTAATTTGATTCAGTAGCACTCTGCTGTGTTCAGGGCCATATGTGGGTGCATGTTTGATAACTCTCCCTTAAAATGTTTGACTCAGTTTCCTCAACTCTAAAAGGAAATCATACTAGTACCTACTACTTTCCAGGATTGTTGTGAAGACCAAAATGATATAATAACTGCAAAGTACACAGCAGGTGCTTAAGAAATGTTTATTTTCTTTACTTCTTTCTTCCCTTCCCCTTCTTAGATTTGACTCCACCCCTCATCCACTCAATGATGAATGAGTTCCCCATAGTATGAGAGGGCCTTGTTGCTCTCCACTTCCAAAACATTCCACCACCATACTCATCCAATCCACCTCCACCTTGGTTGCCTGGTCCAGTCCCTTCCCCACCTCCTTTTCCAGTTCTCTTTTATGTCTTATCTTCCTTCAATAGAACATAAACTCCTTGAGAGTAGAAACCATCTTGTTTTCTTGTTTTTGTATTTCCAGATCATAGCAAAAGCTGTAGACACAGGGGACAGCTGGGTAGCTCAGTGGATTGAGAGCCAGGCCTAGAGACGGGAGGTCCTAGGTTCAAATCCGGCCTCAGACACTTCCCAGCTGTGTGACCCTGGGCAAGTCACTTGACCCCCATTGCCTACCCTTACCACTCTTCCACCTATAAGTCAATACACAGAAGTTAAGGGTTTAAAATAAAAAAATAAAAATAAAAAAAAAAGCTGTAGACACAGAGGGAGGTGCTTAAGAAATGCTTTACCTCTTTGGCTACATAGCCTATCTAGAACCAAGGTGTTTGCCATCCTGTCTCAGTGCCAGCAGATGTCTATTCCTCAGCCTCTAGTCCCATTCTTTCAATTCCTCCTACATGGAGGCCATCTTACAGCCTAGCTCTGGCCATGCCCTTCCCTCTCCTTAAGTACATGTCAAACTCTTCAGCATGGAATTCAAGGGCTCTTATGGCCAGGTTGTAACCTCCCTTTCCTATCTAATTTCCCTCTACTCCACTGTACATATTCTCTGTGCCAGCTAAAGTAAGTCTGGCTCTTTTAGCCTCCATGCCTTTGCTAACTCTATTGCTCATACTTAGAATGGCAAGGGTGGCATCCAAGAGTTTAGATTTTACTTCTTACTGGCTGTGTGACTTTAGCTAACATAAACTCTCTAGATCACAGTTTTGTCATCTGTAAAATGAGGAGACTAAAGCAAATGATCTCTAAGGTTCCTTCCAAAGGATGGGCATCAGGCAGCCCAAGTAGAAGTGGATTAAATGAGTATGGTACTGAAGCATGGTGTTGGTGAACAGTAAACATTATGGCTAGGCCTTCTGTGATATAGTGGCAAGAGTAATGGACTTGGAATCTAAGTCCTAGGTTTGAATCCTGCCACTGGATCATTTTGACCTTGAATAAGTAACCTAATTAACCTGAGACTGAGTTTCTTCATCTAGACTCAAAACAGTCTAGGGCACATAGAAGGGACTTAATAAATGCTTACTTGATTTGCCAATCAATCAACAAGTATTTATTAAATACCTTCTCTATGGCAGGTGCTGGTAATATAAGTACAAAGGATGTAATAGTCTGTCAATGAGCTTTCATTCTAATGGGGAAGACAAATACAGGTGAAAATATAGCATAAAAATAAAGTTACTAAATGCCTATATATGTATATACAGGAATCAGTTCATTGCAAGATAGCTGGGGGGGGGGGGGCACTAGCAATTGTGACAGATAAAGAATCAGGAGGCTTTGTGTAGAAGATAGTGTTTTGAGGTACAACTCAAATAAAGAGAGGGACTCCATTTGGCAGAGGTAAGGAATGTAACATATATAATCTTAAATGTCCCAACTGCCCCCTCTCCTGGAGTTCTGGGGGTACTGTGGAATTCTGTGAGGCAGTTCACCCCACTTAAGATTATACACGTTACCGGAAGGGTGGAACTCCAGGGAAGGAGACTGATCAGTGCAGCAGATTTATGGTACTAGGAGAAGAGGTGTCATCATAACTGAGGAAGAGAGAGAAAACCATTGGGGGGGGAAGGAGGGAGAGAGAGAGAGAGAGAGAGAGAGAGAGAGAGAGAGAGAGAGAGAGAGAGAG